>NW_028296059.1:0-30383 GCF_964197995.2 Scardinius erythrophthalmus
GTTCTGTCTTGACTATCAAATCAGCATATTAGAATGATTTCAGAAGGATCATGTTGCAGTGAAGACTGGAGTAATGATGCTGAAAATTCAGCTTTGATCACAGGAATAAATTATTTGAAACTGTAATAATATTTCACAACATTACTCTTTACTGCATTTTTAAATCAAATAAATGCAACCTTGGTTGAGCATAAGATGTTTTTTTTTTTTTTTTTTTATAAAACATTTACTGTAAAAATGTTACCAACCCCACATTTTTGAACAGTAGTGCATTTAATTGGAAAGATGTATTATATTCATGTACATTTATTAAGTCTTCACACATCTTAAAGTATACGTATCTTGTTTTAACAATGTTTAGATATTTTACTAGAAAACAAGATAACTATTGATTAAACAACATATTAACTGAGATATTTACTTTTATGTCATTGTAATTTTATTAAATGCAAACCGACACGGATCTGAGCCCCATTTTCTGCTCTATTTTTCATGTAATGTCTTATCCACTGTGTGCAAAATTGCAAAGGAATTCCTTCACCCATGAAGGATTTCTCTCGGCTCTCTGTGGCCAGCATGTGTGCCATATGCATTTCTATTCGCCCATTTAAATACACACAAACAGATGGCAACCTTCTCTTACTGGATCCAGCATCACCATGTGTGGTCGAAAGTCTAGACCGAGTAGAGTTTGACAATGCCACTTGCACGGTTTCTCTCAGCCAGACAAAACGGTGGAGTCAGGTCCAGATTTACTGCAGATTCAAACACAACTGCCAATCTCTTGCCAGAGGAGCTGGACACTGTGACCAAACCACCATATTCCAGAATAGTACAGCAAAACCCAAAAGAAGGTCAAAGCTGTTTAAAAAAAAAAAAAGTCTCACCGCCTGGGAATAGCGGGAGAGGGGAGAGGGGAGAGGGGGAAAAGTACTAATTCATTTCCCTGTCAAAAAATGCAATTAAAACATCAATTTGGTCACTTTGTAATGAGTGCAACAGTGGGGGGAAGAAACAGGAAGTCAAGTTATTACAATTTAGCTATGCGTAAAGAGGCCATACAAGTGGCCTACTTTTTAAAAGAGAGGATGGATTAATAAATCATGCTTTGTAATGGATTTGACTCCCACAACATTGTCATGACAACACTGTTTTGCATCCGAGAAGCTGCCCTATAAGGAACGCCTGTGTCCTCGACCACTGACCCCGACTACATGCAGTTTGTGCCTCGGCTGACCGCAGCAAACTGAAGTGGCTGCAACACGACACTGCAAACAGTGACTGACATCAAGGCCAGACTCTTGTAATATACCAGATACAACCTGCCCGATGGCATATGAAGATTTATAACCAGGGGAGACGAACGTAGAGGAAAAGTGCTGGAAAAAAAACAAAGTCAATATGATTCTTTGGGGGATGAATAATGATTTGTACACTGGTCTGACTGCAATGGATCAGTGTCTGGATATCATTCACCACCTTCAAGGAAGCATCACCTGAGGCGCGCTTTAAACTGCTCACCTCATTTGTATTCAGATTACGAGCTCTTGGAGTGGAAACAGAGCGAGGTGCTTACAGAAAATCTCTTGTATCACTTACGTTCTTTAAAAGCACTTATAGGAGACGTCAGGCAGACGCACTTCTTTGGTTTGTTGTCAAATTAAAACGTCTTTTTGCAGTGGCTTCATAAAAAAGTATCTCGTGCCCTGAAGGCTTGATTCAAGAATAAAGCCAATATTGTTTTTACTCTCACTTTATTAATGTCTCTAGATTTATAGTCCTACTAACAGTTGACTTTATATCATGATGATTTAAAGCAGCTATAAATAACTTTGTCAAGCAGGTAGTAAATTTAAGCGCCACATCCGTAAATTTGAAAGGTAGGCTATGTGTTTTAGTGACATGATCTGGATGAGTCCCAGATTCATTCGGTGTCCACCTTGAAACTCCTTGAAAGATCGGACCAATGTTTGACAGTTCCCTCTTCCAGTTTGTTAGTATTTCCTGAAATAAAATCAATGTTATTTTTGAACCTCTTCCTAAATGAAGCTGATAGAATTCTGTCTGGAATTGACTAATGGCGTCCAAACAGCCAGAGACCTCATACGGGGACGTATGATTGATAGACAACTTTTCAGACAGTTTTCTAGAATAGTTCACAAAGTTAAACGCTCCAAGCTAGTTGAAATGGAATTACAGCAAAGAGAGGGAAATAAAGAGAAGATAAATTACCGTCATTTGAGGAAAACAGTTCCATAACAAAAAAAGATTATTTAAATGACAGCTATGATTATAGTGTAATCCACCCTGATTTACAACCCTCACAGACAAGTGCAGTGCCTTCAGCTTTCTGATTCACTCATACAGCTTACATCCAAAGTCAGCATTCACTGCTATCATCTGATTTGCTTAATGTAAAACATTTTGCCTGTAAATTATCATTCAATTCTAATCATGCAGTCTGACATTAAAAGAGAGAGGAGCCATAACCATGGAAATCGTTCTTGGGCGAGTCACTGTGTAAACCTTGGAAACATTTTCTTTAATTATGATAAAGTAATATCTAATTTCCTTAATCGCTTCACTCTTTAATCAGTGTGTATTTTTGCGAAGCTTAAATTTACTCATTTCTCCATTAAAAGTGCATTGCTACACATTAAGTCTGGCAACATATGTTTCTTCATCTGGGTTCCCTCTTAAGCAGTGTAATTCAGGAGTATAGTAGCTAAGTTGCAATTTCCTGTAATTTAAGAGAAATGGCCTTTTCATTTTATCAGATCATTATTGAACAGACGGGCCTTTTCTCTTAAACGAAGCAAGACATTTGGTGGCAGGGGGAGAAAAGAGAGCTAAACTGAAAACAGTTTTAGTATTATTTATATGTTATATTAGAATTGATTAAATTAATACATTATTAGTTAACTGTGATTTGTAGATGTACATTTCTGAAATGCATAACTTGGACACAGTCACCTCTGATGAAAGATCACTCTAGGCATGTAGAAACATGCATTTTCTGTAAAGCTGCTTTGAAACAATATGTATTGTGAAAAGTGCTATACAAATAAATGCAAAATGAATTGATTGATATTTTGAATTAGCTTTCATTTTTATATTTTCAGTTTTTCTATTAATTTTAGTAAATAATATGCTTTGGTCATTTTTATGTTTTAGTTTTTAATATTTCTATCTAGTTTTAATTTATTTTAATTTCAGTTTTAGCAATTTTAGCAATTTTAGCATTTAAACTTCAAATCCTTGATTTATTTTATTTAGTTGCCAATACAATTTAACATTTTTGTTAGGATAAGTTTTTTTTTAAGTTAAAAGTGTTCATGAAATATTCTCTTTGCATTCCACTTCACTTCATTTCACTTCACTTCACTTCATTTTTTTTATTTAATTTATTTAAATTATTCCATTTCATTTTTATTTAATTTCATACATTTCAGTTCAGTTTATTTCATCATTTTATTTTCAATAAATAAAAACTATTTTAATAGTTTTAATTTTAGTTAACAATAACAATGCTGATTCTGATATCAGACTGCTTCGTTCACTTGACTTCTTGGGGGAAAAGCTGTTAAAATTAAGCAATATCACACTCTTACAACCCTATGTTTTGTGTTTTGTTAGATCTCTGTTGTTTTGTGAGTGTATGTGTCTGTCTAGGAACGTCATCTGATTGGTTCCTGCATACTGCTGACTGTCCTGATAGGTGCACAAAGTAGGCCTACTTTTAAAAGTACATCATCACTTCCTCTACAGAGAGAAAGATCTTGTGTTTTGAGCAGAGAGAGTTAGGAAAGTTTGAATGTGTTAAGGTTATTAGAGACTGTGAGTATTGCTTGCTTGTGTGAATCGAATATTGTTTGTACCTGAGAAACTTTGTTGTTATAGTTGACCCCTTTGCCTGCCAATTTTGTTTGTCTGGTTGTAAAATATTGTAAACTGTTTGATCTCTGTATTTGGTTATGGAGTTTGGTTTGTATATTGTATTTTTTTCCTTTTCTTTTCTTTTTGGGTTAGGGTTTTAGGAAAGAGGTTTAAAAAATAAGGACGTTTTGTTTGTTATTTTGGCCCAGTCAGCTCCTGAATCAAGAGTCCCAAATTAAGTCAATAAATATTGTTGTTCAAATTTTTCAGTCTTTTTGCAGTAATTTTCACTCATTTACTACTTTGTTAAAATTTGTATGTTGGTTTGCAAACCTCTTTCTTTTGAAACTATTTCCTGTTGGTCGACACCATCTATACAAACTTACTAGCAAAAAAATTTAGCAAGAATGTAAACTTGTTTATGGAAATGCTTGAATAAAACTGTAATGGCATTGCTTTTATCATGTTGTTGCTTATCGTGCCTTGTTGCTTTATTTTATACAAGTGGAACAGACTGTTTAATATGTTACCTGTGTTTTGAAATATTATAAATATATATTTTTTTAAACTTAAGTTCTAACACAGTTGGTGGCTTTTCATTTTTGTTCTGCACAAAATAATAATGCTTTTGCAGTTATGTCTGAGGAATGAGTCTTTTGAGGTAGTACACAACTGCTGTGTCAACAAAAACAACAACAGATTACTCAATACCACAAAATAACTATGTGATCTGGGAAAAAATAAAAAAGGTTTACCCATGAGTTATTTTCTGTGTGTTTGGTACATGGCATGACAGTACTGAGGGCTGCTGAACCCTAGACTGAATCAGCTAAAAAAAAAAAAAAAAAAAAAAAAAAAAACCTGCTGACACACACTTGCTGATCTCTGCTGTGTGTGCTGCAAACTGGCTCTCATGATGATGTATTGACAGATGCAGTTCTCTCCAGTGCTTCTCTGGGCCTGAGAATTTGGTTTACAGCAGCACCATGGGAAATAAAAAGGGGGATGCCCAGGGGCCTGGCTAGATGAGGATGAATGGAGACATTCCTGAATGTCAGCAACGAAACCGGACCAAGCTGAGACACGCACCTTACAGATGGACCTAAACAAACTGAGCTTGGCGTCCATAACTTTCCATGCATTCCTTTCAAATGATCAAAGGCAGCGGAACATGTTTTACTAACTCAGGAATGAGAACAATATGAATCTTTTCAGGGAGATTTTATCAAATTACTTCCATCAAAAACACAAAGCAACCTGAAATGCTGCCCTTCAGTTCTAAATGAAGTGGAACAAAACAAGCTAAATGGCAGCTTGACTTCAACAAAAGTGACCAGTGTCAGTTACTATGAAGACTTGTTGGGTAAATCAAAGGGCTCAACATTTTGCCAGTTGAGGCAGTTTGCAGATAGGCTATTTTATATTATAGTATATATATTTTTTTTTTGTCAATACTTATTTTAATGGGACAGGGCTCTTACATGTATATTACTATTATTAGGGGCCAAGCACCAAAGGTGCATAGGCACCTATTGTATCCGTTGATAACTTTTGAACCGTAAGGGCTAGGAACAAACAAACAAACAAAAAAAAAAACCTCTGATTCCTTGGCTCAGTATGATTCGATTGCACCCTATGATGTAATTTTCCATCACAAAATTTTTCCCCCATTTAGAATTTTCTGAAAAAGCTATTTTTTCAAACTCCTCTTAAGTGCAGTGCCATCTAGTGGTCAGGAGATATAAAAATCTGGTGTCTTTAGATTCGATGCAGCATGTCAATTAGAATTATGCCCAATTTTTCCAATATCGCATTTTTAATTTTGTCACAAAATTCTATATTTTATGAACACATTGGCATATCGTTACGAAACTCTGTATGTGTCTTCGGCACCATACCTTGACGGTACTCAAAAAGTTTTGGGTGATCTTGTGGTGAAAAGTTATAATGAAATTTCCAAAAATGATAGTAAATTTTGATGAAATTAGCTGATTGTAATGAAACTGGTCTTAATTGATTCCTTAGATCAGGCCTAGAACATAGATACAAATTTTTTGCCAATTTCGAATAATATCATCTTCAGACCATGCTGGCAAAAATATATGGATTTCGTGTCAATAGACAAAACAGTTTTCATACTGCAGCGATAAAGTTGAGGCATGATGCCAAAATGACTCTTGAGGCTGTATCTCAATGCTTCGGCATATTGACACCAAATTTTGCATGTGTTATTGTCCTCTTAGTCTGACTACACCACATCAATTTGGTCACAGCGCCACCTATTGGTCAAAAGTGAAAGACAATTAAATCATTACTAGTGACTGTATTTATGATTTTTCAGCCATTTTGCCTAAAACCTCTTAATATGTCTTTAATTGCTCATTGCTGCAGTTGGTCTGATGCTTCCAGCCATGTTTGCATGACTTATCATGTTCTTTGTGCTTGGTCCCTTAATTGCTGCTTGCAACTATATTTATTATTACATTTAAATTATACTCTTTACACTATCATTCAAAGGTAAAAAAAAAAAAAAAAAAAAACCTGTTTGGGTTCAAAAATACTTTTTTTTAAAGAAATTAATACTTTTATTCAACAAGGATGAATTAAATTGTTCGAAATTGACAGTAGAGACATCCATACAACAAACGCTACAACAAATAAAGGCTGTTGTTTTAAACTTTCTAATCATAAAAAAAAAATCTCATTTTCATCAAAAATATTAATTAGCATGACTGTTTTCAGCATGGATAATGATAAGAACTTTCTTGAGCACCAAATCAGCTAATTAAAATTATTTGTGAAGGATCATGTGACACTGAAGACTGGAGTAATAATGCTGAAAATTCAGTTTTGATCACAGAAATAAACTACATTTGAAAGTATATTCAAACAGAAAATAGTTATTTTAAATTGTACTAATATCTCACAATGTGCTGTATTTTGATCAAATAAATGAACATCAGTGAGCATAAGAGACTTCTTTAAATATATATTTGAAAAAATCTTACTGTCCCTAAACTTTTGAATATACACTTTTTCCATCTCTGCTGCTGTTTTGGGTCTGTGTACATTGTTGTGGTGCCATCAGCCGATCACCGTTGTCATGATGTCACTTCCTGCGACTCCAGATTAGACTGACATTTATGGTTAAGGAAATTGTCTGAAAAAAAAGGCCTGAAATTTGTGAGTAAAGACGCAATAAGCAGGTTGCGTAATTCTGACAGGTCACATGCCAGCTGAGAAACTGCAATGGAGATGAATGGGAATGCTATTGGATAATTCCTCCACCTAGGAATTATACAGACCTCCACGGGTAAATAAACTACTAAAGGATATCATAGCAAGACTTCCTTTTTCTGCGAAAAAAGTGGCACTGCAGTAAAACGGACCTCAGATGGCAAATTAACTTTTGCCATTTTCATTCCACCGTGAAAATACTGTTCTCTAATTGGATTAGGCCCTTGATCGGAAGTGGAGTTTCAGCGGGTGGGAGCATTTTTCTCTGCCGAGAGCCACAAAAAAAAATCACTGACCCCTGAAGTGTCACCCTCATGAGGCCGGTAACAGTACTGCTGTAAAATGAATCATTCCTTCACACTCACTTTCCCAGAATGGCCATGGACTGAGGTGACAAACAGAGTAGGAGAACGGCACAGCTGGGTTGCTAGAAAAACAACGAGCAAGACATAAAACATAAAACATGGACTTAAACAATATTTTATGAGCTTTGACTTAATGATGACCACCTCAGAGAGCGTTATATAGCCTGACCTGTACAGCCACACGTATGCAGGATTAAACCACTAAAATCACCACAATTATCACTGGGTGAATATGAGTTCATCCCTGGAGGTGAATATGAGTCAAAATACACTACAGTCAAAAGTTTGGAATAATTCACTTTTTTTATGTTTCTGAAAGAAGTCTCATGCTCACCGAGGCTGAATTTATTTAATCAGAAATATAGTAAAAACAGCAATTTTGTGAAATATTAATATAATTTAAAGTAACTGATTTTTTTATTTTTTTTCTTAATTTTAATATGTATTTTATTCATGTGATGGCAAAGCTGAATTTTCAGCAGCTTCACAACATTTCAATTCAGCACCAAATCAGCATGGAAAATGCTGATTTGCCATCACAGGAATACAATTTATTAAAAAATAAAACAGGTAATTTAAATTGTAATAATATTTCACAACATTATGCTTTATTGTATTTTGATCAAATAAATGCAGCCTTTGAGCATAAGAAACTTTAAAGAAATCCAAATGTTTGACCTGTAGTGTGTCGGGTTGAAATATGTAAAATTTTCAGCCCCATTCGTTAACATTAATGCATTAGCTAACATGAACTGACAATAAGCAATATATATTTTTACAACATTTAATAATTTGGTAACACTTTACAATAAGGTTCATTAGTTAACATTAGTATTAACTAACATGAACTAACAATGATCAATACATTTGTTACAGTCCTTATTAATCTTTGTTAATGTTAGTTAATAAAAATACAACTGTTCATTGATTATTCATGTTAGTTCAAAGTGCATTTAATGTTAACATATACAACCTTTGATTCTAATAACGTATTAGTAAATTTTTAAATTAATATGGACTAAGATTAATAAATGCTGAAGAAGTATCGTTCATTCTTAGTTTATGTTAACTAAGATAGTTGACTAATGTTAACTAATGAACTTTATTGTAAAGTGTTACCATTAATCTTTGTTAATAAGTTATAATATATATATAATATAATTTTGATTTTAAAAAAATAAGTACATTTTGAAATTAGATTAACAAACGTTGTAGAAGTAATGTTCATTCATGTTTACTACAGTAGCTAACTAATATTAACATATGAAAACTTAAAGAAGTATTGTTCATTCTTAGTTTATGTTAACTTACTAATATTAACTAATGGACCTTATTGTAAAGTGTTACCATTAATCTTTGTTAATGTTATAATTTTGATTTAAAAAATAGAAAATAGATTTGAAAATAGATTAACAAATGTTGAAGTATTGTTCATTCATGTTTAATACAGTAGCTAACTACTGTTAACATATGAAACCTTAAAGTGTTACCACTAAAGCTTTTGCCTTTATATAACAAACAGGAATTCTACAGACACATACTGGAATCAACATAGTGGACGCTGACGATATTAACAGCAGCCTGACTGCATCGGAATGTTTGTGTGCTGATGTCATGGGGAGAGAGAGAGGGAGGGAGGGAGGGGGCGGGGCATGGGGAATTGAAATTAATGACAGTAATCAGTGGCAAACAGCGAAGGAGGCAAGGGCAATTAATATACACAGGCTAGCAGCAGGCCTGAGATCAGTGTTTAGATGCAGATACAGCAGATGTCCTGAAGAGCCAGAGGACAGCAGCCAAAGCCAACCTGACAGTCTGCTGGCACTCCAGATAACATGATCATTTCCCCATCAGCAGACTCGCTCAAGCCTCTTTAACACCCGCTGCTCGCTCCTCGTACACATATTACAGAGTTGGTCCAAATACTTCAAAAAGGACATTCTGACAGACCACCTTCAGCTCTGAGAGGATTGATTTGTGCTGTAAACATTAAAGTGAGATGTAAAAGTCATTAAACATCACTTGAATTATTTTCATTTATTTAGTTTGTCAACAGTTTTACTGGGTTCGGTGAACTGCATTGTGCTTGTTCATTGTTAATTGTTTACACAAGAGGAACCCAAATTCTGCATCGCTCTGTGAAAGAGCTCCACAATGAAATAAAGTGTTAATCTACAGCACGCTCCACAAAGATTAGTGCTTTAAAAAATAATACACAAATTCCGTTGTCTTTTTTTGAAGTGAGTGATTATGTTAGAAAAACTATTATGTAACATAAAACATGTTAGTTAATAATATACCAAGAAGTAAAAAATTGTTTCAAACATCAACTTTATAACCTTCTTTCCAACAGTTAATTAAAATATCCAACAAATAAAATTACACTATATCATGACATTGTAATCTGTTGTATTTGAAGTGTATTGTAGTAAAACTTTGTTTTGATTATTATTAACTTGTTTAGCTTTGTATGCAACATGCTATATTGCATAATTTTCATCCATTACAGAAATATTATTGGGAGCCTTTTTATAGCATGGTGAGAAAACAACGAAATAAATCTCATTCTTTTTTTCTTCTTGTTTTAAATATATTTTTACGCATGTAGTGTTGACTACATTTCACAAGCTCAACCATTTAATCCTGTTTTTTTTTTTTTTTTAGATTAGAACAAATGTATAGTTTAAAATCTATTTTGGTAACAGATCAATTTCATATCAATATTAAGATTAATATAATATAACAAAATAAAATAATATAATGATGACATTTAACGCCTCAGATTTGCTCTTTATTCTTTTTGGAAAAAAAAAAAGTTTTAAATGGTCAGTCATGGCAGAAGCAAATAAACTCATTCTCATTTAACTAAATCAGCCTGCACTTCAAACGAGGGAGTTTGTTTTGATCCCTGCTGCTGTACAAGGCAACATTCCACACTCTAATGTACAAGTGAACAGAGGTCAGATGATAAATGTTGATCACGTCTTCAGGTTCTGTCCTTCCCACATGTATAAACAAGCCACAGTACACTGATGCACTATAAATGCCGTCTGTTTGCTTTGCAGCTCTAATTCTTATGGATGAGGGTCTCTCGGACTTCAAACAGTAACTCATTGAATTAACCAATTGATTTGTCTGGCCTGTCAAAGGTTTAATAGATGGATTACTTGCTTCAAGGAGTTTTTGTATTTCTTCCCCCACCCTTCTTTTACTAAGGACATTGTCAAATACATCCATAAATAACGTTCACTTTTAATATACTTCATCCAGTTGTTTCCAAAAGTGTTAATTTAGGTATTTGCTATACACTTAGGATGAGATTGATTTACAAGCAAGCAATCAACAATAAAGTTCAAAATGTACACTTTGGTACATGAACAGCACTATAAAACATTGGAGTTGCATAAAACAAATTGATTTCCTAAAATAATTGCTTTGCCTCTTGAATTTGACACAAATAATGGGGCAATTGTGCCCCCATGTGGGCATTTCATTGATTTTGTGACAAATAGGCTCTAGCAGACCAGCAAAGTCCAAGTACTGAAACAAGTTGATATACTAGAGTTGTATGATATGATTCTGGATCAATTGAAAATCTCTTTTTTTTTTTTTAAATCACGATACTCTCAAGATTCTGAATAGACAACAATGACAAAATGTTAATTGCTGCAGTCTATTTAAAAAAAAAACAATGTAATGAATTTATTATTATTTTGATTATAACATTATTAATCATAAATATTAATGTCATTAAAAATCGTATTAAATAAATTATTCAAAATACACTCTAAAAAAAGATGGTTCTTGAAAAGTTATTTTAAAGTAGTAACAGTTCTATTTAGAACCATATCGTCCTGAAGAACCCTTTATATGCTAAAATGGTTCTTTGTGTTAAGAGTTTACGGTTCTTTATTCCCGCCTTTTGTTTTCAAATCTGTAACTGTCAAAGCCTCCTCATTACTGATTTTCTGGAGCTCAGCTATACCAGAGGGACTGTCCCTGTAAAAAAAGGATATAGCAAAACAATATTTGGTAACACTTTATTTTACAGTGTCCTTGTTACACTTTACATGTATATTTCACTAGTTTCATTAGCCTACTGATGAATCAGCATTTTTGATCGAATCTCTTGAACTAATGACTCGATGGCAAATACATTTTTAACAGTCACTTGTTGCCACCTACTGGAATAATTGATACAATGATTTGAAGCGTCAAGCTACATTCAAACAGTGATTAACTCTGCCTGCATCTGAAATCTGAATTCACAGTACTCATAAAAGACATTCTGGGATTCTTAAGTGTGCATATAATGGACACTTTACTATCCCATGAGGCCACGGGAGAGAATTTGCGAATGTTAGTGAAGTGTTGCTGGTAGGTCACATGATAAGAACAACATGGCAGATGTAGTACGTTCCAGATTACATTCACACTAAACACATTTATACTATATAGAATGTACTTTTTTAGCAGTCGTGAAGTAATTACTTATTCTAAATAAGATCGGAATGTTCTCAGATCTGAATGTTCGCTGTGATCGCACTTGTCAACGGTTTAATGGACATAGCTTGTCATTCACAAATAAGACTGTGGGTGTTGTGTTGTGCTGAGTTAATCTTGCAGCAGTTAAACGATTTATTGTGCCGCTCTTTGATAAACTATATTGTGTAAATTGACCCAGTATTTAAAAAAGCTTATAGTTTAAGTTTAAAAGTTGGTTTCTATACAGCATGGCAAAATAGCTTAGCCCAAACTTCTACATTTTCTTTAGTTCCACTATGAAACAGATTCATAAGTGAATGAATGTCTAGAGAAACCTTTTAATCATAGCACAGCCATTCAGTTTGAATACGCCTATAAAGGCTATAAACAAGTGAACACATTAAAGAGCTTATGTGCTATTTTCTAACCTTTCAAGCAATAATTTAAACGTAACAACCAAAAAAATAGACTCGCCAATTAAAAAAAGTTCATTGTTCACCACTCCAAAACATATCTGAGAGATTTACCATCAAGACGTTAACATGGGCTTTATGAGAAACACACTTCTCCATTAAAGACAATCTGAAGTCGCAATGATCCGCAGACGCCAGTGAACTGTATTTTTGAACCTGCACGTCATAACTGTGAGTTCAGCCAAACCACTTATTAAAAAGAAAGAGGCCACGGCTATAAAGACAAAAACGAGGAGCTTGTTATTTTTCTTTCGGGGAGGTGAACAGGAAAAAGATCAATGGTTGTGGTGCCGTCTTTTGCCACAGCTATGGCACTCTGTGGCATTAAAAAACAGCTCAAGAAATGATATTATCGAAGCGTCAGCCTTTGAAGCGAACGCCAAGAATAATTTCCCACATATAACATTCCCCACTGAAACCACACATTGCTGTGGTGAACACCCCTCCCAGCCCGGCTCATATTCACTTTCCATATTCCTCCAGAGAGAAATGCAGCTTCATCTACTGCCCAATTAGAGACTGATGAGTCGCTTCTAGCCTCTTAAGCCCCACAAAAGGTACTTTATTCCAGTAAGGAGCGAAAAGTGTTATTGCTCCTTCCGCAATAAAGCAACAGAGTTGATGATCATGAGGCCTTTATAAGGGAATGAGTGAATGTAACACCACTGCTGTACAAAATGATTACCGTAATATTATGTGGAAATGATTTGGAGGAACATACAGTAATAAAAAATTAAAAAAAGAGGTTCTTCCCAAGATCCATAAAGATGTCCGTGTGTTTGAGCCACAACTTGACAAATAAAATAAAATAAAAGCCATGAGGCACAGGGATGTTCTTAACAAATATTTTACTGGGAATTGATCCAAGTATTGATAAAAGTACTTATAAATACAGTAATGTTTTTTAAGGTATTTTAAATGGAATCTTAAGACGATTCTAATATTCCAGACAGTTTGAATTCTAGTCAACCAGAATTCACAAATGAATAATAATAATAAAAATAAAATGAAATAAAAATAAATGGCATGAAACAATTAAAATTGAAATATTTGATTTTGACCCTAATACAAATTCAACAAAGAAATTCTGAATGTGAATTTAAAAATAGCCCTCACACAAAATTATTATAGAAATTAAATTAGGATTTCTATATTAAACAATAAATCAAGATATGAAAGTAAGACTGCCATCTTAAAGTGGTATTTCTGTTTATTTCACATTTGATCTAAAATTACTAAAAAGTCAAATTTATTGTTCTTTTATACACATTTTGTTTATAAATTAAAAATTGTGAAAGGCCAAGATCAATATATTTAATCATTTTCATAAAATTACTGAAAGATTACATTTTGCAGAAATCTTAGTATAAATTAAGCTGAGGTTTGCTAGGGTTCAAACTGACTGGAAACTGTCCTTCAAGTCAACAAAAAATACAAACTAAGATCCTTTTATAAATGAATATCTATCCCACAATAAAGTGGTTTACAGATGTTTAAAGATGTTTCACAGAACATTACATCCTCCATGTTTTACCCAGTTTATCTCTTCACTGTCAACAAAAACAAAAAGGCCTCACAAGGATTTCTGACTCTCAATTACAAAGCCTCAGCAACTCTTTTGAATCATATGTAACAAGTGGTAACGGTCTCTCTGTGATGGCACTTTGTGCTTCTACTTTTATATATACGTACTTTATTTTCCAGCGATTGTTGTCCATTGGTGAGCGAATGAGCCCAAATACTTGCTCAAAAATCCCAAGGCAGGCATTGTCACGGTGGATGGTCCCTGCTACGGCAACTGCCACCAGTCCATGAGCTGAAGATATACACTTTAACCCATAACCCTCCAAGTTTGGGCAGAACAACAGACGTTCCTCTCCTGCAAGAGCATGTAGCCGCTGGCTGACCATCTGTGCCCCATTGAACTCATCTAAACGCTGCTCTCCCGTACATAAGAGAAGTCGAAGTCTCGCGTCCTCCCAGAAATGCTGAGGACCCCAGTCCTGCACCGGAGGCCCTTGACTGGGGTTCTGAGAGTTCAGAAGGCTGTAGAACCACTGGCAAAACTGTTTTCCCAAAGCTGCAAGGTCTGACAGACCATCTCCAACCTCATCTGTAATGACTGTGTTCTTCTCACGCCTTGAGATCTGTTTGAAATATGGACCAGGTCAAAATACAACCTATGAAACCTTAACTTGACAAGTGATATTCAATGCAGCGTTCATACAGATTTGAAAGAAGAGATTCAAGCACTTCTCAAGCAGTGGCAGGCGGTGCTTTTCAAGAAATGGGGAGCTTCTTTTCTTTTTTTAAAGTGAAATTACTTAATTACACAAATGTTTTTTTTTTTTGTTTTTTTTTTTTTTACTTTTTTAATACTTTTATGCGGCAAGGACAAAAAAGATTTATTATAAAAGATTTACTGGAATATTAAATCATAATGGAGCACATTTTAGAAGGATCATGTGACACTGAAAACTGGAGTAATGGCTGCTGGAAAGTCAGCTTTGTCATCACAGGAATAAATACATATTACATACAATATATTAAAATGAGAAGTTATTTTTAATCGTAAGCATATTTCACAATATTACATTTTACTGCTTTTTTTATCATAAAAATGCAGCCTTGGTGAGCACAAGAGACTTCTTTCAAAAGCTTACCGACCACAAACCTTTGAACACAAGTTCACTTCTAAACACTTTAGACTTGTAAACACACAGAGAGAAAGAGATATTACAACACTCCATGTACAGCAATATTTTTTAAATGACAAGTGCTGTCAATCATGTATGTCACAGGTTTAATTGTATTGGCCACTCAAGGCAAAGTTCTGCCTTTTTAATACCTCATCCAATTATCAATAGATAAGCTGGGCTTCCAGGCGGGACAAAATACAGTGCTTGAAAGCTCAATGTTTAATGTTTAATCAGATGCCAGCCATATGCACATATCACTCTGACACACAATCACAGCAAAAATGACGTGTTTAAAGCCACATGTTCAATAAACGTCGATCTTAGCCCTATTGACAGTTATGGTTTAGCTTTTGCTCATAAACTTCTACTGAATCCCAGCTTTAGTGGTGTTCTATGGGCTGTGTTATTTAACTTTCATTCAAAAAATACTGAGATACACAAAGAGTGATTTTTTTTAATTATCCTTATTCTTGTAACATAACAGGTATCAAGCATTTTCAAGGATGATATTCCAAATTCAAGCACAATTCAACACAATTAAAGGATTAGTTCGCTTCAGAATTAAAATTTCCTGATAATTGAACAAATGTGCCTGAAAATCTGCACAGTCTGACATCGTTGTTGTAACAGGCCTCCGGCCTCCGGCCTATGTCACGTGTGACCTTTCAACGTGATTACGTAATGCGTGGAGCATCACAGAGATAGAACAAGACGAGCATTTGTGGTTAAAAAGTATATATTGTATTTTTTTTTAGAAAATGACCAATCGTTTCACTAGATAAGACCCTTAATCCTTGGGCTGGGATTGTGTAGGGCCCTTTGAAGCTGCATTAAAACTGCAATTTGGACCTTCAAACCATTGGACCCCATTGAAGTCATTAAACCCCATTAATTTTTTTTTCGACTGAAGAAAGAAAGACATGAACATCTTGGATGACGTGGGGGTGAGTAAATGATCAGGAAATTTTAATTCTGAAATGAACTAATCCTTTAAGTTGAAAGCATAGGCCCTAAGCAATAAAATCAAGCATTTCCAAACTTTGTACAAGCCATGTCAATGGCATTTCCAGTAGGGGGAATCTCAAGAAAACATGTCCAAGCCACATTACACACTAAAATCAACCAATCAATCAAATATTGCATAAAGGCAATGATATCAGTTTTCTTGACATTACGATTTCTTGCATAACGCTATTTTTATGATGATAAACCCCGAACTGTTATATAGAGCTATTTTTAACTGTATTAGGGTAGTTGACTCATAACGCATCCATTATTCAACCTTATGATTTAAGGCTAAAAATCATAACCTAAATATATAGGCTACATAAAAAATCTAATTATTTATTTCAACATTTTATAACTTCTTTGCTTCATCACATATGTGATTTTTTTTTTTTTTCATTTTTAATCACCCTCACCTTCTTGCATTCACTGGTTCATTTAAATGGCCCCACAGAGAAACACTTTCAAAAGAACAAATATTTCACATAGTTTCTTAATCTAAATGCAAAAAATTACTAATACTACTACTATTAATAATAATAATAGAATTAGAAAATGCTGATTACAGTTCTTTAAAATAAAGCATATAATGTCAGAATGTCAACCTCCAAAAATGATTTAATATCAACAACCCATAACAAGCAAGCAAATAAATAAATAAATTATTACAACATATTATAATTTATTGCATTTATTTTTTTATTTATTTTTTAAGCTCTATCATGATGTATAAATACTTTCAACTATATTGTAAAGTAAAACCACTTTTTAAATAGTAATTTAAATTAGATTATCAATGATAATTGGGGCAAAATGTAGTCTACTAAATCTACTTAAGCGTCATAAAAAATATGAACACAATATAACAAGCTCTCAATGATCATAAAAAATATTTGTTTTCAAGGGGGAACAAATCTGTTGATTGCGATGCATATCACCCAAATATGTTTTTGACAAATTGTGTTTAAAGATTGACCCAGTGTGAAAAGATCAGTCTCGATGCCTACCTCACCAGACGACCAAAACTCAATGGTTCTCCTGACCAGCTGATGTTTCTCACTATTAGGGGGCATGGCAACTCCTTCATTGGCAAGATACTTAAAAATGACATCCCGGTGTACCTTCTTTCTCTTGAGGAGCTCCTCAGCATCTTTTGAGTAAGTTATGGTGGCTTCAATAGCCTCTGTTGATCAGGAAATAGACTGTGACAGACTGACAGATACACAGCTCACAATAAACAAGTCACAATTGTTCAAAATCTAGTGTGCCGCCTACCTAAACACTTTTCTAGCCACCAGACATCGCCGATATTTACAGAACCGTTTGGAAAAAGGTTAGCTTCACAGTAGTCTTACCTTCTGTGCTCTCTACAGCAATCAGTCGATTCGTTACTGTATCTTTAAGGGCGAGCAAGTCGTCCAGGGGTAATAATTTTAACAGTTTTCGACAGCCACTTTGCTCTTTTATTGACAAATGTGACATGCTTACACCAGTTATGTCAAACTACTCATATCACGTACTTCTACTAGGATCTGCGCTATGTGAAAGTAGAACAAGCAGTTGTTTCCGTTGTTGTGGCGCACTACAGCGCCTTCACAGTCCAGATAAAGGTGGTGCACCAATCATCCCGTCAAAATAAAAGTTCAAGAGACCTAAAAGCGACTGAACATACTAACAGCCCATTGGAATATTGGGAAAACTGTTTATATCTGATGGCATTGCAGTTTTTGTGTACGCCAGCCTTATCTGTACTAGGCCTACCCTGTGAGACTGTGGAGGAAGAGGAAGTATTGTTCAAGAGGAGAAATCTCAACCCAAACAGTCAAACCACTTTTATTTCTCATTTAAAAAGTTACAGTTTCCCACATTTACACTAGGACATTTAATAACCACATGACCCCTGGGGCCTGTACCATGATGGTAGTTGAACAAACTCAGGGTTGCAGGATTAGTTTTGAGTAGGCAAAACCACCAAACCAATCCAACCAGGCTTTGTTGGTACCATGATGCTGATCATCAACTTTCTCTCTCAACTCAGGCCTTGATCCTGAGTTTAGGAGTTTAGGTGTGACATTAGTAGCGAACAGCCAATCACATGCTGAGAAAGAGTGAAACTCATTCAAAACTCACTGAAATTCATTTCTCGTGAGAGAAGCAGCACAATTCACTTATTAAACAAAAGTATTAAAATATTAAGAATTTAAACATTTACACAGCAAGAAAATAGCTGTCTATGTAAGAGGACAACTAAAAGAAAAAGTCTCCTTACTGTATATCAGTGCAAGTAAAAGTTGTGAAGTTAGTTTATGCAGTTGATAAAGGTATAGAGAGAATTGAACATTTAAGCTCACATGTAGTCAATTTTATAGCTTCATATATTGATTCTAAAGCATATTTATATTACCTTTATATATTTATTCATTTAAACTCTGTGTAATAAGATGAACTTGAACTAAAATTGTACATGTGTGATCGATTAAGGGTATAATAATTGATGAATAATGAATAATAATTACATAAATAATATCTAAATCATACACATTTATTATTCTAAATAAGCATTACTAAAAGCCAGACGATTTAGTCTTTAAAAATCGTTTGCTATGTAGTGACCTTTAATTTGGAGTAGAAACAGGTGGAGTGACTTTATCGCATCAGACATGTGTCACTCTGCTCACAGCTGATTGGTCCAAGTTTGTTTTGCAACCTCTTACCTGGAACATAACCTGCCCCGGACCAGGGGCCCGTTCTTCGTACGTTGCTTATTACATCCGAGATCAAATGACACATCCAGGATGATATCATCGTGCGAATCATGATATGGCTAACTCGGTTCTTCGAACACACTTTCCGGATATGATTAGTATCGCTGGATTGAGTTATCTGAGATAATTGCGCGTTCATGCGAAGTTTAAAAGGGGATATGTATCGATAGTAGAAACATTGATCAGCAACGCTGCTATTGGCTGTTCAGCGTGGCCAAAGAGCGCGCTCAGTTTTTCTCCTCCGCAGAGCAAGAACTAATAGTCGAAGTTTATTCAGAATTTTAATGTTTAATCAAAATGCCAGGGAACACCTCAAAGTCTGCAAAAGCCAGGAGAGAGGGCTGGCAAAAAGTAGCAGACAATTTAAATCCGTTAGAAGTGGCCATGTTAGATGTTTTTATCACTTATTAGCCTATATTTTTGTATTTTAATAATTGCATTATTACTTTGTGCATTGTAATGTCAGTCACCATGCTAGAACATGGGAACAAATAAAAGTGAAGTACAAAAATATTCTACATAATGGTAATTTTTAGTTAAATTATAGTCTCTTTTATAAAAGGTACTGTTAAATAAATGGTTGTCTGTTTATAAAAGCAACCAAGGAAAAGGCTGAGAAAAAAAGAAAAGAAAAGATCTTAGTAGCCTACACTGTAAAATATTTTCTGCTGCATTAAATTAAGGCCATATAGTCATTTCAACTGTTAAATCTTGAGTAATGATGAATTGCTTTGACTTGTGAAAGTGAAAACTGATAAACTTATGTTAATGTAAAAATATTTTGCCATGAGTTATTGATCACATTTTTCCCGAGTGTAGTTCATTGTAATGACATTGTGTTTTCCTCTTTTGTGCACTTTTACATAATAACACTTGTATCTGTTCCCAAGAAAGTGGTGGCTGAAATATGTGCAGTAAGTGGACATTTTCTAACTCTCCAAAGGAAAGAAAGTATAAGACTTATAATGTCCATTTGTTTCCATTGCACTGGACAGTGAATAAACCCTCTCAGATAACTGTCATATGGAGGAACTAGCCTACCTGCAAGTGCATAAATAACTTTACTTCATTTATACTTGTATGCTTTATGGCTGCAATATAAGTTGCAGGATTCCACATCTACAGAAAGGCCTACAGAAGAGTCTGCACAGACAGAGGAGACATATGCCTACAGGTGGGCAGTGTATAGCCAACTTTTCCTTTTTATATGTTGCATGAGGCATGTGTCTAATATCTGTTGTTGCAGGCACTTGACCACTGGCTTTTCTTTACAAAGAACAATTGAAATAAAACTCAAGGAGCTAAGCATATTTGTCTTTTATTAAACATTTAATGAAAAGTGGGTTTTTTTTGGCAATGTTGTGTAATATGGCACATGCAGCAATGTCACAGGCCCTGTCAGGTGTGCAACCCTCAGACTTTTCAGACACTGAAATCTTCCCTTTAGTTAGCCAAAGTTCATTTCATTGTGTGCCCTTGTCCTGGCTAGAGCTGCATTGTAACTGGTTTGGGTCAGGGAATGGGGTCATAAAACACCTGTCTGCAGGCAGGAATATGTCATAATCACCTATGAAAAAATGCAGTTCTGTTAGGATCAGCATAAGTGTATGTAATACAGTGAGCTTGATATTTAATTGTGGAACTTTCCTTACCACTTTCAAATAATGTGCATAAATGTGAATCTCTGAAAATGCTTAAGTCATGCACAGATCCTGGCCATTTTGCTTTCACATTTGTGACCCTGGACCACAAAACCAGTCTTATGGGTAATTTTTTAAAATTGAGATTTATACATCATCTGAAAGCTGAATACATAATCTTTCCATTGATGTATGGTTTGTTAGGATAGGACAATATTTGGCCGAGGTACAACTATTTGAAAATCTGGAATCTGAGGGTACAGAAAAATCGAAATATTGAGAAAATCGCCTTTAAAGTTGTCCATTTCTATTGGCAATAGTGCTGCATCCATTCACAAAAATAAATGTTTTATATATTTAAGGTGGGAAATTTACAAAATATCTTCATGGAACATGATCCTTACTTAATATCCTAATGATTTTTGGCATAAAAGAAAAATCTATAATTTTGACCCATACAATGTATTATTGGCTATTGCCACAAATATACCCGTGCAACATAAGACTGGTTTTGTGATCCAGGGTCACATTTGTGATATGGAAGATTTTAGTCAACTGCCTTTTTTTATTTGATATAATATTACTAATCTGGAATATTAAGAATCACAATAGTGGGCTGCACATTTACATTGTGAATCCCCTTTCTGTTCACATAATCCCCTTCATTGAGGCCTTGATGGCAGTCTATGGTAGCCTATAGTCTATGGTACCAATCACGTTAGTGAAGCCTGAGTGACATATCTGTAATCGGCATGGTCATGATGATCTTCATAATAAATTATGATAGCCTAAAAAAAAAAAAAAAAAAAAAACTGCTTTACAACATTGGGTCTTAAAAATGAAAAATTTCACCCAAAAATGAAAATTCTGTCATCATTTACTCTCCCTCAAGTTGTTCCAAACCTGTATGATTTCCTTTCTTCTGCTGAACACAAAAGAAGATATTTTAAAGAAGGTTGTTAATTAAACAGTTGCTGGTCCCCATTGACATCCATAGTATTTTTTTTCCTACTATGGAAGTCAATGGGGTCCATCAGTCGTTTGGTTACCGACTTTCTTCAAAATATCTTCTTTTGTGTTCAGCAGAAGAAAGGAAATCATACAGGTTTGGAACAACTTGAGGGAGAGTAAATGATGACAGAATTTTCATTTTTGGGTGAACTGTCCCTTTAAGTGGCTTGGAAATGCCACAAAAAAAAACTAAAACTGTTTTTTAAACATAAAAGCGACAAAAAACGACAATCTCACGAATCACGAGAAAAAATATATATTTCAGAAAGTGCACTATCGCGCTGCGCTGGACTTCCCGTATCAGCTCCGCTTATGAAGCCGGGATCTAATCCTGTTAACATGAAATAAGCCTGCTCCCGAGCAGGTTTAAGTTTGCGCACATGTTGCTATGACAGCAAGTCCAGGATGAGCGTCGAAGAACCAAACAATCCAAGATCATGCCAAATCGCCAACAATCAAATCCAGCTAACTGAGTTAGCGACGTACGAAGAACGGACCCCAGGTTAGCTGTGGAGCGTAAGTTGCAATGGCGATGAACACTGCTGAAAGTCAAACCACTTTCATGGTGCCTAAAACCCCGGGTTGGCACAAACTAAACTGAAACATACCTGGCTAGCCATCTAAACCGGCATCATGGTATAGGCCCCAGATCTCACCCAATGTTATCTTCTTATTTTTCTTCCACCTTTGTGAAAAAAGCAAATGGGTGTTTTTTTTTCCCGCTGGAACTTCTTTGACGCTACATTATGCCATACCGGTATACTGCTATTCAAACTGAATAAATAATATGTTATTACTATACAAATAACTGCATGTCAAATACATGCCATATACAACTCTTTCAGTTATAAAAAGCTATCAATTGCTAGCTTACTGGGCCCCCACAACAGAGTTAAGCAGTGCAATTATATTACACTTACTAATATTGACTTTTATTTGCATGAATTAATATTATACATAAAAAGATATTATCAGAGGGTAAACGGTTGTTGGAATAAAATTGCATCAATGATGAGGTGAGAGCTTCATCCAGTGAAGCTTTATCCCAAGGACCAGCTCTTGTACATTTTATTAACCACTAGATGGCCCTGTAATCGATACTCTGAGACTTTCTTTTCACAAGCAGGGGAAAGCCTCAGAGATTCACAAGGCTCTATCCCTACAATGTCATGCCACCGGAAATAGGGCCATCAGTGTCCCCATGTGTAGTGAGCCAAGGTCCTTACTGTCCTTTTTGTGTACACCATGGCTAGACGGTATACTGGTTCACTACCAAGGAAGCTAGGGAGTTGATTGCACCCTGTGTCTAACCCGCCTCCACTACTAACCCTAAAGAGGCTACCCAGATATCATACATATCCGGGCCTCATCTGGGCCGACTATGGCACAAATGTCTCAGTTCTGGCAGCGGCAAAGGTCACATGGGCCGTATCTGGCCCATACACAGCAAACCACAACTCACACTAAAACCGGCTTGATGTGTGTGGGCCAGATACGGCCGATATGACCTTTGCCAATGCCAGAACTGAGCCATATGTGCTATAGTTGGCCCAGATGAGGCCTGGATATGTATGCTATTGCCAGCCACACATCAGGTCATCACCGTCATTCCATGCGGTAAATGGGCCAGAAGAATGTGGGAGATGTGGGCCACAACTAAGCCAGATGTAATTTGCTATCTGGGTATAACCTCCACCCTAACTTCCGGTCTGAGAGAGCTGGCCTGGCGCGGCTGTCCTGAAACTGCCTCTGGCTCTTCGGCTCTGCAGTTGGATACTATTGTCCCAATCAGCAACAAGTGTCAGTAGCTAGTATGCATTTACTCAGTCAGAACACAAAAAACACATAGCAATGCCTTGGCAACCACCCAGCAATCATATAGCAATGTGCTAAAAAAAAAAAAAAAAAAAAGACAGAACACCTTAGCAACTGCATAACAATGCCCCGGAAAACATTTAGAACAAAGTAACTGTATGGCAATGATAAACCTCTAAGGAAAATTTAGCAACCGCATAGCAAACCCCTTGCATCCATTCAAACACTCTAACAACCATACAGCAATGTGCTAAAAACCATCCAGAACACCTTAGCAACCGCATAGGTGATTTGTTTTAGTGACTCAAAATCCAGGGTATCCGTTGACTTTGACCAGTGTGCGATTCCTGCACCTACAGTATATGACTCCTATAAGCCTACACTTTTTGGTGAATAAAAACTTTCATGAATTATTCGGTTACTGAACTGACTCACTTAACTGAAAGTTAACTTTCCGACTCAAAACTCTACTCAATATTATTTGTGCATACAAAATGTATTAACTAAATGCATGCATTTATTTTTATGGTTGAAAATCATCAGCAACAAGTGTCCAGCTAGCATACATTTTGTTTGTTTGTTTTCATTTTAAAATTCTATTTATTTTACATTACAGTCACTAGTTAGCAGCGTAATGCCATTTGTTCTTCCATTATGTTCTTTTTTTATAGATTTTATGGCTTACTATTTACTGTTAAATTAAAATGGAGAAAATATTAGCCTAATAAACAATGAGTTGGTGTTCCCAAACTTTTAACTGACTATTTTAACTGGTAGTGTTGTGTGTTGAATGTGTTAAAAATTTCTGGTTCAATGTGAGTGGTGCAATTTCATCAAGACGACGCATGATGGCAGTGTTGCAGTTAGTTTTTTTGCTTACCGAAAGTTGTGGCTGTTCATTCAAAGGGGTTGGAGGAGATGGGCGTTTTTCTGGGATAAGGTGATTATCACAGTGGGACTCCAGTCACCACTCCCGGCCCGTGCTCATGGAGCAGCAGTAGCCTAGTCTCAGTCAGTTTCACTGCACGAGAGAGGGACGCGTCCCACACTGTTCACGGGACACACACAGACAAAAGCGCCGGGAAGGCAACACGCGAATCATCTTTCCCGATTTATTTAGAGCGGGATATCGCTCTTCCTTCAAAGGTGGATTAAAAGGGACATTTTAATCAAGAGCTGAGGCAAGTTATGTTTTCATTCATTTAAAAGTTGCTTTTTCATTCCGGATGAATCTTTTGGGTTGCTAATTGAACTTATATTCGCAGCACATTTACTTATTCATTAATTGTGTCAAATTTATAAGAAAGAGACGCAAGCGGTGATAATTTTTATTCTTATTTGAACAGTTTCATGGTTAGCTTACTTTAGTTATTGTTGCAAAATGCGTGGTCATAAGTTAAACAGAAAACCGCGTGTCAGAGCATCGATGCTCAAGAAAACAGGATTTAAGTTTTATTCAGAGTGTAAATCGGATAAATGACTATATGAAGGAGTTAAGGCAGGAAGGAAGAGCCTCGATTTTAATGTTTAATGTTTGGGTCAATTGCCAAGCAACTGTGCGTTAACCTGAGACTTTAAATGATAAAGCATAAAGAACACGACAGTATTTGCATGGATGGTCGATATGGCAGCACACACTTCACACACACACTGGGAGCGTCAATGGTCTTAAAGTTAAGTGGCAGAGACAAAGAAGCCTGAAGCCTGCTGAGTTTGAGCTGGATCTACCAAAACCCATTGTAGCCTACTTAGACCACTTTTTTGTCCAATGTCCCCCACTTGTTAGTGGTGTGTTTCAGGACAAACATCACTATTACTATTACTCGTATAATGTTAGATTAAAGGTTTGTTCAACCCCCTAAAAACGTATTAAGCTTCAGCACATAACTCGTTCCTCTCAGGACTTGTTACGGGCTTGAGTGATACAGGATAGGCTACCTCAAGTAATTACTGGGAAGAGATGTTGTTACTTTTCTATCAGATTTTTCCCCCCACCAAACTATAAAATCCCATAGACCTGTATCAATTGGGCCAGAATATCGTAGAGACTTGTTGGGAGGATCACTAAGCAAATACCCAGAACACCTTAGAAAATGTATATCAAAATAACAATTACTCAGGACACAGAAACCACATAGCAACTCCTTGGCAACCACCAAGAACACCCATAGCAATCATAACAACATGCTAAAAGCACTCAGAACCACATAGCAATGCCCTAGAAACAATCTAGACTGTAGTAACCAGCAATACTCTAAAATTCATATCATCTAACAGCCACTCAGAACACCCTGTATAGCAACATGCTAAAAACACTCTGAACACCATAGTAACCGCATAGCAACACCCTGGCAATCACACCGAACATTTTAACCATATGGTAATGGTCTAAAACCCAATCAGAACACCCAAGCAACAACGACTCAGAGCACTTTAACAACCATATACCAACATGCTAAGGTGTTCTGCATAGCAATATCTTGGCAACCATCTAGAGCAAAGTAACCATATAGCAACACAGAACATCTTAGCAACTGCATAGCAACACCCTGGAAACTACGGAACATCTTAGCGTTGTGGCAGTGAGCAACAGGCACTTGCCTTTCCTTCAGAAAATGTTTATCCTGTTTTCTTATTTTTTTCTTTCTATTACTTATGTTTCTGAGATATTAAAGCCATTAGACTTACATAATTGTGATTTATTTTCCCTTTGATCTAACTTGATTTGCACTTTGACACTAAAAGCTACTTTGATTTTATTGGTTTGATTCATTAATAAGTAGCCAAGTACTGTGGAAACTTCCTTATTAGGGTAATTGTTAGTGCTATTTTAAGGATTGATGGGATAGTTGATCAAATGGAGAAAGAGAAGTTTTTTTTTTGTTTTTTTTTTTATGTGAAGCACACAAAAAGTAAAAACATATTTGTTATTGTAAAATTAAATGGTCTCCTGTCATGTTAGATCCCCATATTGCTGCCTGCATAACGTACACTCTCTGTGAATTGAGTTTATGGTCTATGGAAACCACTCATGGCCAACAGTTAGTGCCAAGAAACTGCTCATATTGGGTTTGGTGTAATGTATTTAATCAGTGTAACTGGAAACCGTTGGCTTTATGTTCTGGCTGACTGTAGTTTTTTATAACTTTCTGTGTAATTCCCTCAATGTTGACTTGTGAATAGTGAAAATGCAGCAGGTATTTCTCTAAATTAGATTTATTTGTCATAAATCAAGGAGTTCACATAGAGTCTTTTCTCTAGCATTAAACTTTGTAGAAATGACAAGTAGGCCTACTGCATGTAATGCAATTTCTTTGCACCTTACTCTCACCTCACTTGGAGCTTATGCATTATTCCACCCACTGGACGCCTACAAATACATCGCTATTCTCTGGAAAGGTGCTTTGCAAACCACAATCAACAGATGTGAAAGACTGAAGAGAGTGTTGACTTTTCAAGAGGGTTAGGTCTCTCAAGCTTCATACAGTAGAGTCACTTTCTCTAATGGAATGGCCCTTTTTATCGAGGTCTCTACATTTAGTTTTTACAGAAAGGGATAGTAAATGTTTGGTCGAGAACTCTTCACAGATGAGTAAACTCAAACTCAAAATCATTGCCCACTACAACTTAATGTAAATAAAATAACGACATTGCAGAATTCTCAAATCTAATTTTTATTCCGAGTTAGTCTCACTGCTCTCTCAAAATTTTGCTGAATTTGTATGCTATTCTTTAATTAAGGACTTTTTATAATAGATTTATAGGATGCCATTGTTTCAATGGCATCATTTGCAATGCTTCATGGCATAAGCAGTTATTTCCCTTGTAACTTGAGTACATCGTTTTGGTCCTTTTGTCATTTTTTTCAGTAGTTACTTTTTGCTTTGAATGTTGTGTTGTGACTCATTTTGGAGTTGGTTGCTAGCTTTGAACTCTGTGTTGAAGAGTTTTGTCTTTGGAGAAAAAAGATTCTGAGAAATACTGTGAGAATCAGTGACAGTACTTTTCACCTAATATTTTATGAAAATGAATTCGGACATGCTGTGTTTCACCTACTCGTAGGTAAGTAGGCATATACAGAGTACAGACATAGGACTTGATTAGCTTTTCCATTAATTGCGGTTGGCGCTAACCTCTTTATGAATATTCCTACTCCCGTACTATATAGCCGAAAAACATTATGTGAAAAGAGTATTTCCTAAACAGTTGGCGAAAAGTAAATGACCTACTACTTCTGCCGAGATTCTGAAGTGCGCATTAGATGGACTCTTTTCTATCCCGTGAGGCCACAGAAGAGAAGTTTTGAATGGCAGTGGAGTGACTGTTACATGATAAAGCCAGCATGACAAATTAGTTAGTCTCAATTTCATTCATACTATATAGAATGCACTTTTTTTAATGTTCATGAAGTTCATTCCTAATCAAATGTACTACCTACTCCGATAGCATGCAATTTCGGACACATCCAAACTCTGCAGGATCTCTCCTCAGGGGCCAGATTTGAAGAACCCTGCTCTTCACCGTCTTCTATGACACCTTTAACCCAGGTGGGGTTTATTGATTTTTTTTTTAAAGGATAGATATTGGTATGAAATTTCACCGTAGCAGCTTTTCCTGTTTGAACAGTTGAAGAACTAACTTTGTGTGCACAAAATATAAAGTTATTCCATGTTTTGCATACTTCAATGAAGTTAGGTCTGGGTTTTTTTTCTATTGGTTGGTGCCACTGGCACTCTGAAAGAGAAGTTCAACCAGAACACAATTATATTGCTAAGTGTTAAGCAGCTTCTCATGAATCAACAGTGAGAATAAGAGCAACAGACTTGAGGTGGCTCTACTGTCTCAGACATGCCTCATGGAAAGTGTTGCCAGGGTCACAGTTTTCCCTCACAGTTGGGCTATTTTGAAAATGCAGTCAGATGTTAGTGAATTTGGAGTATTCTAAATTAGCGGCCTCTGGCACGAAGTTAGTCATTTGCATAAAACACGCTCAAACCATCTTCATATAAGGGCTTTCTGCACACGCTTTCCTTATAGCCTTTCGTCACTCTCATCAAAGTCAAACTTGCAGACGCGCTCTTGGCCGATCATCGAGCAATGCCAAGTGTGCCATTCTCACCAGTTCTCACAATAAACACCTTTTATACAGACCCACACTTCTAACCTTTTATTATCCAGCTGTACATGCGCGTATATGCGTTATTCAGAAAAACTTCGCAGCTGAACACACATAACGCAGCTTTTCTTACTCTTTAACTGCATGATTTAAATTGTATTTTTTAATAAATGTATTATATAATTTTATATATGGATTTTATAATACAATTGATGCAACATACTTCAATATAATTATAGTCGTGTCTCGTGTTCAGATGAAATAGTATAACTTCTTAACATGATTTTAGCTATAAGGCCGTACAGATTAAGTGCTTTTTGCGTGCGTGCGTGTGGTTTGTTGTTCCTATAGTTTTGCTTCTATTTAGAATACATTTTATTATGACGTTTTTGGTGAATCTTGACTTGTTCTTAAAATTGTTCGCACATTTCACGCTCAAATTTGTGCGTACGCATGTTTGGTGAATGAGACCCAATGACCTCTGTCACTTCACTATCTCAGTCTCATGGCTAACAGCACTGGGTTTACTCTGTAGAGAGATTAATTGTTACTGGGAGAAAGTAACTTCCTAAGGTTATTTTCCTCACATGAAAACAGGACAAAGTAATCCCTCTTTGGGCGCAGTTAGTGGAGGATACACAGATGAAAAGCATAATAGTATCAGGAGTTAGTTATTTGTCGCGAAGAATGATAATGTCATGTTTTCATGTGATGCTCAATTGAAACTATTGTAAAAGTAGCCTTTAAAGCACTCATATTGTAGGCATAATTACTAATGCTTTTAAATATAAGCCTATATATGATACTTTATGATTGAGACTTTCAAACGCATTTCTATCTTCATAGGCTTATTTTGGACTTGAGTGAGCTTTTATGGTGTCTTAGCAGAAATTCATAATATTTTAGTTGCTGAAGCAAGACTTGGAGTTATGAACCAGCAATAAGCTTGTCACACAAAATGTTAGTTTTATTACTACTATTATTATTATTTTAAATGATAAATGTCCCAAAGATGCAATTCAGAGATTCATTCTAGACTGCCAAGCCTGGCTCCCGTGGGATTGTGGAAAGTCAATCCGAGGGTTTACCCTGGAAACGGTGCAGACTTGCATAGCAGTGTTTCAGGTCACTGAGCATGCTTGCATATACTCACAAATAGCCACAATGGCTTTGCCCCATCACTTCATTTGGATCCCAGCTGAAGTTGCCATCACCAGCCATGTGTCTGGCCCTTTATTCAGCAGTCTGTACTCGATTAAACCCTATTATGTTGTTAACTTGTTCCACTGGCATCACTAAGTGTCAGGTTAATGTTTTGGTTCTGCATTTCCAGATTTTTTTTACCTTTTAGAAAGGGCATGGATTGATTTGAAACTGAGCTGAAATTGCTGAATCCTATTTAGCTATTTAACTTGAATCCTATCCTATTTTACTTAAATGTGTTCTAAAATGTAAATGAAGGGTCTGTTTGATCTCAATGCAGGTCTGGTTGTTTTAGGTGAAAGCTTAAAAAAGAGGGACTTTCTGCTCTGCCTTGTCCGTGTACGGAAAATCACACGTGGCTCACTTCCAGGAATTTTAAATTATACATTATTGGTGTTGCACTTAGAAATGTAGGGCAGCTGCAGAGTTTTGGGTGTGGTCCAGTTTAGAAAGGTGACAGCCGGTCAATCCAGTGAAATACTAATGCTGATGCTGCACATGGTGGCTTCATTTTTAGGGCAGTCATGTAACTAAAAATACTACGCGGCTTAATCTGATGGATTTATAAAGAGTTGTGGGAAGCTCTGTGCAATGATTCTGAAATCTGGCTTCAACAATGATGCCTTTATTTGCTAATGCACATCAACTGCATCCAATTATGTGCAGAAAAAACATGTCTGACCTGATGCACTG
>NW_028296058.1:2500-5000 GCF_964197995.2 Scardinius erythrophthalmus
CCGATTCACTTTAATGAATGGTTAAAACAACTGATCTGTCCAACGCTGAATCGGTTCGGTGTTTAACTAAATCGGTAACACTTTACAATAAGGTTTCATTTATTAAACTCTAGTTAACTAGATCAGTTAACATTACCTATTAATAAACTGCACTTCTACAGCATTTGTTAATCTTTATTAATGTTAATTTCACCATTTAGTAGCCTACATTATTTAAATGAAAAGTTGTATTTGTTAACATTAGTTAGCTTAATGTACTGTGTGAAGTAGCTTAATAAAAATACAGGGTTAGGGTTAACTAAGATTAACAAAGATTAATAAATACAGAAACAAATGTATTGCTCGTGGTTCATGTTAGTTAGCCTAATACATTCACTAATGTAAACAAACCAAACCACATTTAACATCTCTTAAAATGAGAATTTTTATTTGTTACCTCAATAAATTTAGGGTCATTCCTATTTTATTTGTGTACATTTTAATCATTAACATTAAAAACACTCTTTTTACGACTAAAATTACAGGAAAGGGTAAAAAAAAATGAATTCCCAAAAATTAAAACGGAAAAAACGGAATTTGCAAAAATTAAAACGGAAAAAACGGAATTTGGGAAAAAATAAAACGGAATTTGGGAAAAAATAAAATGGATTTTATAGGGCCCTACTAATTCGGATCAGCACAGAGGGGCCCTCCCTGGAGCTGTTTGATCCTACAAAATGTGCTGAAAATTGGCTGTCTGCTGGAAAGAGGTCAAGGCGACCAGGCTACAAAGCTTGGCCAAGTGACTCAGACATGATCTTCATTTCAGATAAAATGTGAAACATACATAGGGCCTACATACAATGATAAATGAAATCTACATGATGATAAAATAGAATTAAATGAAAATCTTTTGTTTGAAAGTTTTGGTCTGATGTTCTTAACCTTACAATGAGCATTGTAAATTTAATTGTTGAATAATTCTAATAATAAAACTATAATGATAAACTTATACAACAAAAATGACTGTGCCCCCAAATATTTATCTGTGCTCCTAAATTTTTTTATTTAGGCGCACCAGTGCTCCTTGTTCAAAAAGTAAGTGTAGAGCCCTGCACACTCATACACACACACACACACACACACACACACACACACACACACACACACACACACACACACACACACACTCTCACACACTAACCCCACCCCTAAACCTACCCATCACATACACACACACACCGAATCAGCCAGAGGTTCTGAATCACTCACCGAATCAGTCAGAGGTTCTGAAACACTCACCGAATCAGCCAGAGGTTCTGAATCACTCACCGAATCAGCCAGAGGTTCTGAATCACTCACCGAATCAGCCAGAGGTTCTGAATCACTCACCGAATCAGTCAGAGGTTCTGAATCACTCACCGAATCAGTCAGAGGTTCTGAAACACTCACCGAATCAGCCAGAGGTTCTGAATCACTCACCGAATCAGTCAGAGGTTCTGAAACACTCACCGAATCAGCCAGAGGTTCTGAATCACTCACCGAATCAGTCAGAGGTTCTGAAACACTCACCGAATCAGCCAGAGGTTCTGAATCACTCACCGAATCAGCCAGAGGTTCTGAATCACTCACCGAATCAGCCAGAGGTTCTGAATCACTCACCGAATCAGTCAGAGGTTCTGAATCACTCACCGAATCAGTCAGAGGTTCTGAATCACTCACCGAATCAGTCAGAGGTTCTGAAACACTCACCGAATCAGTCAGAGGTTCTGAATCACTCACCGAATCAGTCAGAGGTTCTGAATCACTCACCGAATCAGTCAGAGGTTCTGAAACACTCACCGAATCAGCCAGAGGTTCTGAATCACTCACCGAATCAGTCAGAGGTTCTGAAACACTCACCGAATCAGCCAGAGGTTCTGAATCACTCACCGAATCAGTCAGAGGTTCTGAATCACTCACTGAATCAGTCAGAGGTTCTGAATCACTCACCGAATCAGCCAGAGGTTCTGAAACACTCACCGAATCAGTCAGAGGTTCTGAATCACTCACCGAATCAGTCACTGATGTTAATATGAGTTAAACAGTCGAAATTGAATCTTCTTGTGAAAGATGTTCACACCTCCGTAAGACTGAAGATCATGTGTTGTGTTGTGTTGTGTTGTGTTGTGACAGAAGATCATGTGTTGTGTTGTGTTGTGTTGTGTTGTGTTGTGTTGTGACAGAAGATCATGTGTTGTGTTGTGTTGTGTTGTGTTGTGACTGAAGATCATGTGTTGTGTTGTGTTGTCTTGTGTGTTGTGACTGAAGATCATGTGTTGTGTTGTGTTGTTGTGTTGTGACTGAAGATCATGTGTTGTGTTGTGACTGAAGATCATGTGTTGTGTTGTGTTGTGTTGTTGTGTTGTGTTGTGTTGTTTTGTGACTGAAGATCATGTGTTGTGTTGTGTTGTGTTGTGTTGTGTGTTGTGACTGAAGATCATGTGTTGTGTTGTGACTGAAGATCATGTGTTGTGTTGTG
>NW_028296058.1:10000-30343 GCF_964197995.2 Scardinius erythrophthalmus
ATAGCGCAGGAGGAGTATAGTGCAGGAGGAGTATAGTGCAGATAGCGCAGGAGGAGTATAGTGCAGGAGGAGTATAGTGCAGATAGCGCAGGAGGAGTATAGTGCAGGAGGAGTATAGTGCAGATAGCGCAGGAGGAGTATAGTGCAGGAGGAGTATAGTGCAGATAGCGCAGGAGGAGTATAGTGCAGGAGGAGTATAGTGCAGATAGCGCAGGAGGAGTATAGTGCAGGAGGAGTATAGTGCAGATAGCGCAGGAGGAGTATAGTGCAGGAGGAGTATAGTGCAGATAGCGCAGGAGGAGTATAGTGCAGGAGGAGTATAGTGCAGGAGGAGTATAGTGCAGATAGTGCAGGAGGAGTATAGTGCAGGAGGAGTATAGTGCAGGAGGAGTATAGTGCAGATAGTGCAGGAGGAGTATAGTGCAGGAGGAGTATAGTGCAGATAGTGCAGGAGGAGTATAGTGCAGTAGGAGTATAGTGCAGATAGCGCAGGAGGAGTATAGTGCAGGAGGAGTATAGTGCAGATAGTGCAGGAGGAGTATAGTGCAGGAGGAGTATAGTGCAGGAGGAGTATAGTGCAGATAGTGCAGGAGGAGTATAGTGCAGGAGGAGTATAGTGCAGATAGTGCAGGAGGAGTATAGTGCAGGAGGAGTATAGTGCAGATAGTGCAGGAGGAGTATAGTGCAGGAGGAGTATAGTGCAGATAGTGCAGGAGGAGTATAGTGCAGGAGGAGTATAGTGCAGGAGGAGTATAGTGCAGGAGGAGTATAGTGCAGGAGGAGTATAGTGCAGGAGGAGTATAGTGCAGGAGGAGTATAGTGCAGGAGGAGTATAGTGCAGGAGGAGTATGGAGGAGTATAGTGCAGATAGTGCAGGAGGAGTATAGTGCAGGAGGAGTATAGTGCAGATAGCGCAGGAGGAGTATAGTGCAGGAGGAGTATAGTGCAGATAGCGCAGGAGGAGTATAGTGCAGGAGGAGTATAGTGCAGATAGCGCAGGAGGAGTATAGTGCAGGAGGAGTATAGTGCAGATAGCGCAGGAGGAGTATAGTGCAGGAGGAGTATAGTGCAGATAGCGCAGGAGGAGTATAGTGCAGGAGGAGTATAGTGCAGATAGCGCAGGAGGAGTATAGTGCAGGAGGAGTATAGTGCAGATAGCGCAGGAGGAGTATAGTGCAGGAGGAGTATAGTGCAGATAGCGCAGGAGGAGTATAGTGCAGGAGGAGTATAGTGCAGATAGCGCAGGAGGAGTATAGTGCAGGAGGAGTATAGTGCAGATAGCGCAGGAGGAGTATAGTGCAGGAGGAGTATAGTGCAGGAGGAGTATAGTGCAGGAGGAGTATAGTGCAGGAGGAGTATAGTGCAGGAGGAGTATAGTGCAGGAGGAGTATAGTGCAGATAGTGCAGGAGGAGTATAGTGCAGGAGGAGTATAGTGCAGATAGTGCAGGAGGAGTATAGTGCAGGAGGAGTATAGTGCAGATAGTGCAGGAGGAGTATAGTGCAGGAGGAGTATGGTGCAGGAGGAGTATAGTGCAGATAGTGCAGGAGGAGTATAGTGCAGATAGTGCAGGAGGAGTATAGTGCAGATAGTGCAGGAGGAGTATGGTGCAGGAGGAGTATGGTGCAGGAGGAGTATGGTGCAGGAGGAGTATGGTGCAGGAGGAGTATGGTGCAGGAGGAGTATGGTGCAGGAGGAGTATGGTGCAGGAGGAGTATAGTGCAGGAGGAGGAGTATAGTGCAGGAGGAGTATAGTGCAGATAGTGCAGGAGGAGTATAGTGCAGGAGGAGTATAGTGCAGATAGTGCAGGAGGAGTATAGTGCAGGAGGAGTATGGTGCAGGAGGAGTATAGTGCAGATAGTGCAGGAGGAGTATAGTGCAGATAGTGCAGGAGGAGTATAGTGCAGATAGTGCAGGAGGAGTATGGTGCAGGAGGAGTATGGTGCAGGAGGAGTATGGTGCAGATAGCGCAGGAGGAGTATAGTGCAGGAGGAGTATAGTGCAGATAGCGCAGGAGGAGTATAGTGCAGGAGGAGTATAGTGCAGGAGGAGTATAGTGCAGATAGTGCAGGAGGAGTATAGTGCAGGAGGAGTATAGTGCAGGAGGAGTATAGTGCAGATAGTGCAGGAGGAGTATAGTGCAGGAGGAGTATAGTGCAGATAGTGCAGGAGGAGTATAGTGCAGTAGGAGTATAGTGCAGATAGCGCAGGAGGAGTATAGTGCAGGAGGAGTATAGTGCAGATAGTGCAGGAGGAGTATAGTGCAGGAGGAGTATAGTGCAGGAGGAGTATAGTGCAGATAGTGCAGGAGGAGTATAGTGCAGGAGGAGTATAGTGCAGATAGTGCAGGAGGAGTATAGTGCAGGAGGAGTATAGTGCAGATAGTGCAGGAGGAGTATAGTGCAGGAGGAGTATAGTGCAGATAGTGCAGGAGGAGTATAGTGCAGGAGGAGTATAGTGCAGGAGGAGTATAGTGCAGGAGGAGTATAGTGCAGGAGGAGTATAGTGCAGGAGGAGTATAGTGCAGGAGGAGTATAGTGCAGGAGGAGTATAGTGCAGGAGGAGTATGGAGGAGTATAGTGCAGATAGTGCAGGAGGAGTATAGTGCAGGAGGAGTATAGTGCAGATAGCGCAGGAGGAGTATAGTGCAGGAGGAGTATAGTGCAGATAGCGCAGGAGGAGTATAGTGCAGGAGGAGTATAGTGCAGATAGCGCAGGAGGAGTATAGTGCAGGAGGAGTATAGTGCAGATAGCGCAGGAGGAGTATAGTGCAGGAGGAGTATAGTGCAGATAGCGCAGGAGGAGTATAGTGCAGGAGGAGTATAGTGCAGATAGCGCAGGAGGAGTATAGTGCAGGAGGAGTATAGTGCAGATAGCGCAGGAGGAGTATAGTGCAGGAGGAGTATAGTGCAGATAGCGCAGGAGGAGTATAGTGCAGGAGGAGTATAGTGCAGATAGCGCAGGAGGAGTATAGTGCAGGAGGAGTATAGTGCAGATAGCGCAGGAGGAGTATAGTGCAGGAGGAGTATAGTGCAGGAGGAGTATAGTGCAGGAGGAGTATAGTGCAGGAGGAGTATAGTGCAGATAGTGCAGGAGGAGTATAGTGCAGGAGGAGTATAGTGCAGATAGTGCAGGAGGAGTATAGTGCAGGAGGAGTATAGTGCAGATAGTGCAGGAGGAGTATAGTGCAGGAGGAGTATGGTGCAGGAGGAGTATAGTGCAGATAGTGCAGGAGGAGTATAGTGCAGATAGTGCAGGAGGAGTATAGTGCAGATAGTGCAGGAGGAGTATGGTGCAGGAGGAGTATGGTGCAGGAGGAGTATGGTGCAGGAGGAGTATGGTGCAGGAGGAGTATGGTGCAGGAGGAGTATGGTGCAGGAGGAGTATGGTGCAGGAGGAGTATAGTGCAGGAGGAGGAGTATAGTGCAGGAGGAGTATAGTGCAGATAGTGCAGGAGGAGTATAGTGCAGGAGGAGTATAGTGCAGATAGTGCAGGAGGAGTATAGTGCAGGAGGAGTATGGTGCAGGAGGAGTATAGTGCAGATAGTGCAGGAGGAGTATAGTGCAGATAGTGCAGGAGGAGTATAGTGCAGATAGTGCAGGAGGAGTATGGTGCAGGAGGAGTATGGTGCAGGAGGAGTATGGTGCAGGAGGAGTATGGTGCAGGAGGAGTATGGTGCAGGAGGAGTATGGTGCAGGAGGAGTATGGTGCAGGAGGAGTATGGTGCAGGAGGAGTATGGTGCAGGAGGAGTATGGTGCAGGAGGAGTATGGTGCAGATAGTGCAGGAGGAGTATAGTGCAGGAGTATAGTGCAGGAGGAGTATAGTGCAGGAGGAGTAGTATAGTGCAGGAGGAGGAGGAGTATAGTGCAGGAGGAGGAGTATAGTGCAGGAGGAGGAGTATAGTGCAGGAGGAGGAGTATAGTGCAGGAGGAGTAGTATAGTGCAGGAGGAGTATAGTGCAGGAGGAGTATAGTGCAGGAGGAGTATAGTGCAGATAGTGCAGGAGGAGTATAGTGCAGGAGGAGTATAGTGCAGATAGTGCAGGAGGAGTATAGTGCAGATAGTGCAGGAGGAGTATAGTGCAGATAGTGCAGGAGGAGTATAGTGCAGGAGGAGTATAGTGCAGGAGGAGTATAGTGCAGGAGGAGTATAGTGCAGATAGTGCAGGAGGAGTATAGTGCAGGAGGAGTATAGTGCAGGAGGAGTATAGTGCAGGAGGAGTATAGTGCAGGAGGAGTATAGTGCAGATAGTGCAGGAGGAGTATAGTGCAGGAGTATAGTGCAGGAGGAGTATAGTGCAGGAGGAGTATAGTGCAGATAGTGCAGGAGGAGTATAGTGCAGGAGGAGTATAGTGCAGGAGGAGTATAGTGCAGGAGGAGTATAGTGAGTATAGTGCAGGAGGAGTATAGTGCAGGAGGAGTATAGTGCAGATAGTGCAGGAGGAGTATAGTGCAGGAGGAGTATAGTGCAGGAGGAGTATAGTGCAGGAGTATAGTGCAGGAGGAGTATAGTGCAGGAGGAGTATAGTGCAGGAGGAGTATAGTGCAGGAGGAGTATAGTGCAGGAGGAGTATAGTGCAGGAGGAGTATAGTGCAGGAGTATAGTGCAGATAGTGCAGGAGGAGTATAGTGCAGGAGGAGTATAGTGCAGGAGTATAGTGCAGATAGTGCAGGAGTAGTATAGTGCAGGAGGAGTATAGTGCAGGAGGAGTATAGTGCAGGAGGAGTATAGTGCAGGAGGAGTATAGTGCAGATAGTGCAGGAGGAGTATAGTGCAGGAGGAGTATAGTGCAGATAGTGCAGGAGGAGTATAGTGCAGGAGGAGTATAGTGCAGGAGGAGTATAGTGCAGGAGGAGTATAGTGCAGGAGGAGTATAGTGCAGGAGGAGTATAGTGCAGGAGGAGTATAGTGCAGGAGGAGTATAGTGCAGGAGGAGTATAGTGCAGATAGTGCAGGAGGAGGAGTATAGTGCAGGAGGAGGAGTATAGTGCAGGAGGAGGAGTATAGTGCAGGATAGTGCAGGAGGAGGAGTATAGTGCAGGAGGAGTAGTATAGTGCAGGAGGAGTATAGTGCAGGAGGAGTATAGTGCAGGAGGAGTATAGTGCAGGAGGAGTATAGTGCAGGAGGAGTATAGTGCAGGAGGAGTATAGTGCATAGTGCAGGAGGAGTATAGTGCATAGTGCAGGAGGAGTATAGTGCAGGAGGAGTATAGTGCATAGTGCAGGAGGAGTATAGTGCAGGTGCAGGAGGAGTATAGTGCAGGTGCAGGAGGAGTATAGTGCAGGAGGAGTATAGTGCAGGAGGAGTATAGTGCAGGAGGAGTATAGTGCAGGAGGAGTATAGTGCAGATAGTGCAGGAGGAGTATAGTGCAGATAGTGCAGGAGGAGTATAGTGCAGATAGTGCAGGAGGAGTATAGTGCAGATAGTGCAGGAGGAGTATAGTGCAGGAGGAGGAGTATAGTGCAGGAGGAGTATAGTGCAGGAGGAGTATAGTGCATAGTGCAGGAGGAGTATAGTGCAGGAGGAGTATAGTGCATAGTGCAGGAGGAGTATAGTGCAGGAGGAGTATAGTGCAGGAGGAGTATAGTGCAGGAGGAGTATAGTGCAGATAGTGCAGGAGGAGTATAGTGCAGGAGGAGTAGTATAGTGCAGATAGTGCAGGAGGAGTAGTATAGTGCAGATAGTGCAGGAGGAGTAGTATAGTGCAGGAGGAGTAGTATAGTGCAGATAGTGCAGGAGGAGTAGTATAGTGCAGATAGTGCAGGAGGAGTAGTATAGTGCAGATAGTGCAGGAGGAGTAGTATAGTGCAGATAGTGCAGGAGGAGTAGTATAGTGCAGATAGTGCAGGAGGAGTAGTATAGTGCAGGAGGAGTAGTATAGTGCAGATAGTGCAGGAGGAGTATAGTGCAGATAGTGCAGGAGGAGTAGTATAGTGCAGGAGGTGTCGGACATGAAGATCTTGGGCTGAAAAACCCCAAATTGACAAGAAATTATTTACTGAGAGGGATAGTTCACCCAAAAATGAAAATTAGCTTATGATTTACTCTCCCTCAAGTCATCCTAGGTGTTTATGACACTCTTCTCTCAGATGAACACAATCAGAGTTATATTAGAAATGTCCTGGCTCTTCCAAGCTTTATAATGGCAGTGAATGGCCGTTTCTGTTTTGAAGTCCATAAAAGTGCATCTATCCTACTATCCCTGTAATACTGCCATCGGATAAGTGCTTATTAAACGTCTGTTTCACTCACTGAAGAGAGACTGTGTGTGTGTGTGTGTGTGTGTGTGTGTGTGTGTGTGCAGCTGCTGAAGGACGCCTGGCTGCTGCACATGAGCGCCTCCAGCTGGACGTGGCAGCAGCTGCGGGTGGAGAACGAGGATCACGGCGCTCCGGAGCTCTGGTGCCATCCGGCCTGCAAGGTGCCGTCCCTCTCTTACACTACACTCTCTTACACTACACACTACACTACACACTACATTACACTACACACTCTCTTACACTACACTCTCTTACACACTGCAGATCACACTCACACCCGCCAGTTCAGTTTAAATGAGCTTTATTGGCATGTCTGTGAGCGATACCCCAATATTGCCAGAGCAATAGACACATACAAACATACAGATAAATAAAAGGGTTAAAGTGAAGTGGTTTTGGTCTATAAAGCTGATGTTGCCCTTTATGACGACTGTGAGGGGGTGAGTTATTAATAACTCATCCGTTTAAATTATATTAAGCCTTAAAGTTCTGCATAATTAAGGGTGTGGCTACTTGAGTGACAGGTGGATTGCCATTGATGTCACTACTAGCCATTTGTCTGCTAGCGTTAGCATCAGGTCACCTCAGCTTATCCGCCTTGCTGCATATTTTCGTTTATCTGGGAGTGCCAAGATGGCGACGGTCGGCTCCGCCCACTTTGGGCTTCAGAAACACTACGAGTGACGTCACGCTCTATGGTCCATATACATAAATATATCACAAATAACAAGTAAATACAGAGAGCATGTAGATAAAAAAACATGTTTTATATTCAAACCTGTCCCTCCCTCTCTCTCTCTCTTTCTCTCTCTCTCTCTCTCTCTCTCTCTCTCTCTCTCCCTCTCTCTCTCTCTCTCTCTCTCTCTCTCTCTCTCTCTCTCAGGTGGGTCAGTGTGTGGTGGTGTTCTCTCAAGCTCCGTCGGGTCGAGCTCCTCTCAGCCCGAGTCTGAACTCTCGGCCGTCCCCTATCAGCTCCACTCCTGCTCCTCTGGGCCCGGACCCGTCCTCACAGCGCTCCCAGTCCCCGGTGCGTAGCGGCGCGGCAGGGGTGGTTCTGGGCGCGGTCGAGGAGGCTCCGTGTGTAAACGGGCGCTGGGGAACTCTACGGCCAAGAGCGTCGGCGCGACCACGGGACGGGAGTCCGTCGCCCTCGCGAGGTCCCGATAGCCCTCCGCTACTCAACGGCTCGTCTCCTTCGCCGCGCACTAGCCCAGCAGCGGTGTCTCCACCCACGCGACCCGCGGACTACAGCTGGGACGGTGACCCGCTCGGCGCTAATGGGTTACACACGCCTCCACACACCCCGCCGGGAGCCGTTTCTCCCGCCGCCCTGCGCCGCGGCCTGGAGGCCGTTAAAGCCTCGTCCTCCTCATCCTCATCATCGCAACCCCAGCCTAGCGCCTCCGCCGTGACTCCGCCCACCTCCTCCAGCCCACCACAGGCTGACGCCCACTCACTCCCGCCCATTGCCCGCCGGCTCGCACACCACCCGCCGCAGAGCCTCAACGTGGGCAAGCCGCTGTACCAGTCGCTCAACTGCAAACCCATGCAGATGTACCTGCTGGACGTGTCGCGTGCCAAGGCGGAGGGCGTGGTGTCGTGGAAGGTGTACGGCAGCGGTGGAGCTGCTAGCGCGGTCACGGGGCCGCCGGAGACTAGCCTGCACACGGTGGTTCAGGGCCGCGGGGAGCTTATTATCTTCGGTGGACTCATGGACAAAAAGCAGAACGTCAAATATTACCCCAAAACCAACGCCTTGTACTTCGTCCGCGCCAAGAGGTAATGGAGGAGTGCTAGCCACTAGCCGCCGCGACACGACGGGAACGACTGCTGCCCTTACACTAATTTACCTTAAAATACTGCTCAACTCATATAAAGGACACTCAAACATAGTTGTTGTTTCAATTTATGAGTGAATGAATGATGTTTTTGCTATGTGCTCTGCGTGTGTGTGCGCGTGCGTGCGTGTGTGTGAGAGATCTAGAAGGGAGTGTGTTATTGTTTCTGTCGCATTTCACCCTCAGAAACGCCGATCTGACTGAAGGAAACACGATTGTAGGATGAACTGATGAATTGGACCTTTTTTACCGCTCTTTCAGCCTGCATTGTTTACATTAAACGTGTGTGTGTAAGAGAGAGAGTGTGTGTGTGTGTGTGTGTGTGTGTGTGTGTGTGTGTGTGCTGTGGAGGGAATGAGACCGTGGATTGTAAACGGAAATAAAGAAAGTTCTCCATGTCTTAATTCTCTGATATAATGTGGCGTGCGTTTCTACGATCTTTACTAAAATAACGGAATAAAGCTGTGCGGTCACGTGTGACGTCACATGATCATCGTCTCCATTCCGTCCTGCTACAAACACACTCAATTATACATGTCATAATTACTGTGGTTTAAAAACGGCTCCTTCAGCTTCTATTTTCTTTCAATTGCCTTAAGCTGAAACAGCTCAACCCTGACATTAAATCACAGAGAACATTATTGCTATAATTTAACATATTCCTCACAGTTGATCTTATGTACAGCGCTTTGAGTACCTAGGCTAGAAAAGCGCTATATGTAACGAATTAATAATGTATTTATATATGCGTTAGTGTGTGTGTGTGTGTGTGTGTGTGATTGCTGCAGTTTATGCCCATTGTTTGTTCTGTTTTTGGCTGAAGAATGTGAGTTTAACATCCTCAGCGGGACTTTAGACAGGATTTCACCTTTAACCCATTTAAATTTATTCTGTGTTGCTGCGACGCCATTGGCTGTCCACCGGGGAGGCTGTGAGGCGGAGGAGAAGCTGTGCGCTGATTGGTCAGGCAGGAGCAGTGGGCGGGGCGTTCGGGAAGTGCTTCGTGTTTACGCGTGTGTGTGAATCACAAACAGGAACGCGAGCGAACTCGGTAAGACGCTTTCATACTGAGACAATACTCGTGTAAAGTTTATCGTGCAGCTGAATTGTTTGTATATAGTATACACTGCTGTTCAAAGTTTATGATCGTTTTTAAAATAAGTGTGCTGCACCAAGGCTGCATTTTACACACAAAAAACAGTAATATTATGAAATATTATTACAATTTAAAATGTGTTCTCTATGTGAATATATAGTAAAGTGTAATTTATTCATGTGATCAAAGCTGAATTTTCAGCATCATTACTCCAGTCTTCAGTGTCACATGATCCTTCTAATATAATGATTTGATGATCAAGGTACATTTCTGAATATTATCAGTGTTGAAAAGAGTTATTTACATTTTTATTTCAGGATTCTTTGATGAATAGAAAGTAAAAAAAACAGCATTTATTTGAAATAGATTCTTTTGTAACATTATAAATGTCTTTACTGTCACTTTTGATCAATTCAACTCATCCTTGATGAATAAAAAGTATTGATTTATTTAATTTCTTTCCCCCAAAAAATTAAATACAAATTCTTACTGACCGCAAACCTTTGAACGGTAGTGTTTAATGTTACAAAAGATTATATTTCAGTTTAATGCTGTTCTTTTGAAATTCCTATTATACTTTCAATCCAAAACTTTGTAACGTCAATGTATATTTGTGCTTAAAGGATTAAAACATGCTTTGATGATTTCGCTAATATGCAAGGTTTATGAATATGCAAATCACGTGATAAACTGATGTTTAACAGTTCAACACAGAGCATTGAGGTTGTCTATATGGGACATCTATATGGGTTTAAACAGTTCAACAGAGCATGATTTGTCATGTATTAAATTGATGAATGATTGCAGTGACCAGGAACTTTGTTGCAGATCTGAATCCGGACTTGATTTCTCAGAAACATGCTAATGCAGTAAATGTCACACACATGAATATGACGAGATAACCGGCGCCCCAGCAGGATCTTCGGTGTCTCCTGGCTCCAGACATGCCTGTGACGCGGCTCCTGACCCCCCCGCCCCCGGGCGCCTGTGGCCCCCACTGGACTTTAGCCTGGGCGCGCTGGCGTGCTGCGGGGCGTGTGTGTTCACCAACCCGCTGGAGGTGGTGAAGACCCGTCTGCAGCTGCAGGGCGAGCTGAGGGCCCGCGGCTCCTACCAGCGGCTCTACCGCGGGGTCCTGCAGGCGCTGTGGCTCGTGGGCCGCACGGACGGGGTCCGGGGCCTGCAGAAGGGGCTCACGGCGGCGCTGCTGTACCAGGGCCTGATGAACGGTGTCCGGCTCGGGTTCTACTCCTACACGCAGGCGTCGGGACTCACCAACGGCCCCGGGGGGAGTCTGATCGCAGGGGCCGCGGCTGGAGCTCTGGGGGCCTTCGTCGCCTCGCCCGCGTATCTGGTAGGAGACTCGCGTCGCATCTTTACTGTTGGTGGTCAGTATTGCGTTAGTTACCTTTTAGAAAAGTAATGCGTTACTTTTTAGAAGAGTATTGCGTTGGTTACTTTTAGAAAAGTAATGCGTTACTTAGTTACTTTTTAGAAGAGTATTGCGTTAGTTACTTTTAGAAAAGTATTGCGTTACTTAGTTACTTTTTAGAAGAGTATTGCGTTAGTTACTTTTAGAAAAGTAATGCGTTACTTAGTTACTTTTTAGAAGAGTATTGCGTTTAGTTACTTTTAGAAAAGTATTGCGTTACTTAGTTACTTTTTAGAAGAGTATTGCGTTAGTTACTTTTAGAAAAGTATTGCGTTACTTAGTTACTTTTTAGAAGAGTATTGCGTTGGTTACTTTTAGAAAAGTAATGCGTTACTTAGTTACTTTTTAGAAGAGTATTGCGTTAGTTACTTTTAGAAAAGTAATGCGTTACTTAGTTACTTTTTAGAAGAGTATTGCGTTAGTTACTTTTAGAAAAGTATTGCGTTACTTAGTTACTTTTTAGAAGAGTATTGCGTTGGTTACTTTTAGAAAAGTAATGCGTTACTTAGTTACTTGTTTACAGGAGCGTGTGTTTACAGGAGCGTGTGTTTACAGTGATGCGTGTGTTTACAGGAGCGTGTGTTTACAGTGATGCGTGTGTTTACAGGAGCGTGTGTTTACAGTGATGCGTGTGTTTACAGGAGCGTGTGTTTACAGTGATGCGTGTGTTTACAGGAGCGTGTGTTTACAGGAGCGTGTGTTTACAGTGATGCGTGTGTTTACAGGAGCGTGTGTTTACAGTGATGCGTGTGTTTACAGGAGCGTGTGTTTACAGTGATGCGTGTGTTTACAGGAGCGTGTGTTTACAGTGATGCGTGTGTTTACAGGAGCGTGTGTTTACAGTGATGCGTGTGTTTACAGGAGCGTGTGTTTACAGTGATGCGTGTGTTTACAGGAGCGTGTGTTTACAGTGATGCGTGTGTTTACAGGAGCGTGTGTTTACAGGAGCGTGTGTTTACAGTGATGCGTGTGTTTACAGGAGCGTGTGTTTACAGTGATGCGTGTGTTTACAGGAGCGTGTGTTTACAGTGATGCGTGTGTTTACAGGAGCGTGTGTTTACAGTGATGCGTGTGTTTACAGGAGCGTGTGTTTACAGGAGCGTGTGTTTACAGTGATGCGTGTGTTTACAGGAGCGTGTGTTTATAGTGATGCGTGTGTTTACACGAGCGTGTGTTTACAGGAACGTGTGTTTACAGTGATGCGTGTGTTTACAGGAGCGTGTGTTTACAGTGATGCGTGTGTTTACAGTGATGCGTGTGTTTACAGGAGCGTGTGTTTAAAAAAAGTATTGCGTTACTTAGTTACTTTTTAGAAGAGTATTGCGTTGGTTACTTTTAGAAAAGTAATGCGTTACTTAGTTACTTTTTAGAAGAGTATTGCGTTAGTTACTTTTAGAAAAGTATTGCGTTACTTAGTTACTTTTTAGAAGAGTATTGCGTTAGTTACTTTTAGAAAAGTATTGCGTTAGTTACTTTTTAGAAGAGTATTGCGTTAGTTACTTTTAGAAAAGTATTGCGTTACTTAGTTACTTTTTAGAAGAGTATTGCGTTAGTTACTTTTAGAAAAGTATTGCGTTACTTAGTTACTTTTTAGAAGAGTATTGCGTTAGTTACTTTTAGAAAAGTAATGCGTTACTTAGTTACTTTTTAGAAGAGTATTGCGTTAGTTACTTTTTAGAAGAGTATTGCGTTGGTTACTTTTAGAAAAGTAATGCGTTACTTAGTTACTTTTTAGAAGAGTATTGCGTTAGTTACTTTTAGAAAAGTATTGCGTTAGTTACTTTTTAGAAGAGTATTGCGTTAGTTACTTTTAGAAAAGTATTGCGTTACTTAGTTACTTTTTAGAAGAGTATTGCGTTAGTTACTTTTAGAAAAGTATTGCGTTACTTGGTTACTTTTTAGAAGAGTATTGCGTTAGTTACTTTTAGAAAAGTATTGCGTTACTTAGTTACTTTTTAGAAGAGTATTGCGTTACTTGGTTACTTTTTAGAAGAGTATTGCGTTAGTTACTTTTAGAAAAGTATTGCGTTACTTGGTTACTTTTTAGAAGAGTATTGTGTTAGTTACTTTTAGAAAAGTATTGCGTTACTTGGTTACTTTTTAGAAGAGTATTGCGTTAGTTACTTTTAGAAAAGTATTGCGTTACTTAGTTACTTTTTAGAAGAGTATTGCGTTAGTTACTTTTAGAAAAGTAATGCGTTACTTGGTTACTTTTTAGAAGAGTATTGCGTTAGTTACTTTTAGAAAAGTAATGCGTTAGTTACTTTTTAGAAGAGTATTGCGTTACTTAGTTACTTTTGCGTTACTTTTTTCCACCTGGGCTGGGCTTGTTTTTTTTATAACAAAGAAGTGCTATTTTTGGGCAAATGTAAAGACCCTTTCACACTAAAAGTGAAATAATAAGCCTCAGGCTGAAGGAAATGCAGATTCACTCCTGTACAGTAGAGGGCGCCGCTCAAACAAACCTTACAACTGCTGCCGTTCTGGATAACAGAAGAATAGATGCAGGAGAAAAAAGTTTAACACACACTTTACCTATAAAAACATATTGGCATATGGTTTCACTGAATCATCGAAGGTCAGAGGCGAGTACATCAGTCAATAAAGTGAGATTAAATGCATAAAAATGTATGTTTTTTTAACATATTTAGGTATTGGAGGTTTGAATGGTATTCTGACTCTGCATTTCACTGATTTTATTCATTTTGAGGAATATTGAATTATTTTTTTTGTGCAAGTGAGATGAGTAAATGCTCACATTTAGTCTAGAACTACAATAACCATCATGTTTACCGTCTTTAACCGACTCATCTTTAGGAACAATCTGTCAGTAACTCGAGCTGTTGTGTATATGTGAGTCACACACACACACACACACACACACACACACACACACACACACACAGTGTTGACAGTAAGGCATCCAGAGACGGGCTCAGATATCAGGAAGGCAGAGGAAGTGAAAGATGAGTGTTTACTCCAGACTCGGAGTCGGCGTGTTTACAGGAGCGTGTGTTTACAGGAGCGTGTGTTTACAGTGATGCGTGTGTTTACAGGAGCGTGTGTTTACAGGAGCGTGTGTTTACAGGAGCGTGTGTTTACAGGAGCGTGTGTTTACAGTGATGCGTGTGTTTACAGGAGCGTGTGTTTACAGGAGCGTGTGTTTACAGTGATGCGTGTGTTTACAGGAGCGTGTGTTTACAGTGATGCGTGTGTTTACAGGAGCGTGTGTTTACAGTGATGCGTGTGTTTACAGGAGCGTGTGTTTACAGTGATGCGTGTGTTTACAGGAGCGTGTGTTTACAGGAGCGTGTGTTTACAGTGATGCGTGTGTTTACAGGAGCGTGTGTTTACAGTGATGCGTGTGTTTACAGGAGCGTGTGTTTACAGTGATGCGTGTGTTTACAGGAGCGTGTGTTTACAGTGATGCGTGTGTTTACAGGAGCGTGTGTTTACAGTGATGCGTGTGTTTACAGGAGCGTGTGTTTACAGTGATGCGTGTGTTTACAGGAGCGTGTGTTTACAGGAGCGTGTGTTTACAGTGATGCGTGTGTTTACAGGAGCGTGTGTTTACAGTGATGCGTGTGTTTACAGGAGCGTGTGTTTACAGTGATGCGTGTGTTTACAGGAGCGTGTGTTTACAGTGATGCGTGTGTTTACAGGAGCGTGTGTTTACAGGAGCGTGTGTTTACAGTGATGCGTGTGTTTACAGGAGCGTGTGTTTATAGTGATGCGTGTGTTTACACGAGCGTGTGTTTACAGGAACGTGTGTTTACAGTGATGCGTGTGTTTACAGGAGCGTGTGTTTACAGTGATGCGTGTGTTTACAGTGATGCGTGTGTTTACAGGAGCGTGTGTTTATAGTGATGCGTGTGTTTACACGAGCGTGTGTTTACAGTGATGCGTGTGTTTACAGTGATGCGTGTGTTTACAGGAGCGCGTGTTTACAGTGATGCGTGTGTTTACAGTGATGCGTGTGTTTACAGTGATGCGTGTGTTTACAGGAGCGTGTGTTTACAGTGATGCGTGTGTTTACAGTGATGCGTGTGTTTACAGTGATGCGTGTGTTTACAGGAGCGTGTGTTTACAGTGATGCGTGTGTTTACAGGAGCGTGTGTTTACAGTGATGCGTGTGTTTACAGTGATGCGTGTGTTTACAGGAGCGTGTGTTTACAGTGATGCGTGTGTTTACAGGAGCGTGTGTTTACAGTGATGCGTGTGTTTACAGGAGCGTGTGTTTACAGTGATGCGTGTGTTTACAGGAGCGTGTGTTTACAGGAGCGTGTGTTTACAGTGATGCGTGTGTTTACAGGAGCGTGTGTTTACAGGAGCGTGTGTTTACAGTGATGCGTGTGTTTACAGGAGCGTGTGTTTACAGTGATGCGTGTGTTTACAGGAGCGTGTGTTTACAGTGATGCGTGTGTTTACAGGAGCGTGTGTTTACAGTGATGCGTGTGTTTACAGGAGCGTGTGTTTACACTGATGCGTGTGTTTACAGGAGCGTGTGTTTACAGGAGCGTGTGTTTACAGGAGCGTGTGTTTACAGTGATGCGTGTGTTTACAGGAGCGTGTGTTTACAGGAGCGTGTGTTTACAGGAGCGTGTGTTTACAGTGATGCGTGTGTTTACAGGAGCGTGTGTTTACAGGAGCGTGTGTTTACAGTGATGCGTGTGTTTACAGGAGCGTGTGTTTACAGTGATGCGTGTGTTTACAGGAGCGTGTGTTTACAGTGATGCGTGTGTTTACAGGAGCGTGTGTTTACAGTGATGCGTGTGTTTACAGGAGCGTGTGTTTACAGTGATGCGTGTGTTTACAGGAGCGTGTGTTTACAGTGATGCGTGTGTTTACAGGAGCGTGTGTTTACAGGAGCGTGTGTTTACAGTGATGCGTGTGTTTACAGGAGCGTGTGTTTACAGTGATGCGTGTGTTTACAGGAGCGTGTGTTTACAGTGATGCGTGTGTTTACAGGAGCGTGTGTTTACAGTGATGCGTGTGTTTACAGGAGCGTGTGTTTACAGTGATGCGTGTGTTTACAGGAGCGTGATGTATTTCCTGTGTGTATCTCTACAGGTAAAAACACACCTGCAGGCGCAGACGGCGGCGGCCATCGCTGTCGGACACCAGCACAACCATCAGGTACAGGATCTGCAGTGCCAGTCACATGACCCACTGTGTGTGTGTGTGTGTGTGTGTGTGTGTGTGTGTGTGTGTGTGTGTATGTGTGTGTGTGTCGACACACCTCTCACTGTTTTGCACTGGCAGCCAATCAGAGTCCAGCACACAGAGGCGTGTGAACGAACACAGCGTCACATGATACAGCTGAACTCTGACCAGATCTTTATCAGCCAATCACAGATCAGAGTTTATTTGAGTTTATATGAGGATATATGAATATATTTGAGATTAAATGAGTACCGGTATGTGTATATTTGAGTTTGAGTATATTCAAGTTTATATAAGTATATTTGAGATTATATGAGTTTATATTTGAGTATTTGTTTATGAGTATATTTGACAGTATTAGTGAGAGTGATTCTGATTGGTCCTCCTCAGAGCGTGTCTGACAGTATTAGTGAGAGTGATTCTGATTGGTCCTCCTCAGAGTGTGTCTGACAGTATTAGTGAGAGTGATTCTGATTGGTCCTCCTCAGAGTGTGTCTGACAGTATTAGTGAGAGTGATTCTGATTGGTCCTCCTCAGAGTGTGTCTGACAGTATTAGTGAGAGTGATTCTGATTGGTCCTCCTCAGAGTGTGTCTGACAGTATTAGTGAGAGTGATTCTGATTGGTCCTCCTCAGAGCGTGTCTGACAGTATTAGTGAGAGTGATTCTGATTGGTCCTCCTCAGAGTGTGTCTGACAGTATTAGTGAGAGTGATTCTGATTGGTCCTCCTCAGAGTGTGTCTGACAGTATTAGTGAGAGTGATTCTGATTGGTCCTCCTCAGAGCGTGTCTGACAGTATTAGTGAGAGTGATTCTGATTGGTCCTCCTCAGAGTGTGTCTGACAGTATTAGTGAGAGTGATTCTGATTGGTCCTCCTCAGAGTGTGTCTGACAGTATTAGTGAGAGTGATTCTGATTGGTCCTCCTCAGAGTGTGTCTGACAGTATTAGTGAGAGTGATTCTGATTGGTCCTCCTCAGAGTGTGTCTGACAGTATTAGTGAGAGTGATTCTGATTGGTCCTCCTCAGAGTGTGTCTGACAGTATTAGTGAGAGTGATTCTGATTGGTCCTCCTCAGAGTGTGTCTGACAGTATTAGTGAGAGTGATTCTGATTGGTCCTCCTCAGAGTGTGTCTGACAGTATTAGTGAGAGTGATTCTGATTGGTCCTCCTCAGAGCGTGTCGAGCGCGCTCCTGTCCATCTACCGGCGCGAGGGCGTGACGGGTCTGTGGCGGGGGGTGAACGGGGCCGTGCCGAGGGTCATGGTGGGGTCAGCGGCTCAACTCTCCACATTCAGCTCGGCTAAAGACTGGGTCACACGCGCACAGGTCAGCACACACACATCGTCATGTGTACATCATTATGACTTTTGATATTAAAAACCTCTTTCTAATAGTGTGTGTCTCCTTCAGCTGGAGGGTTAGGCTTCATGTAAACTAGAGCTAGTGAGACTGGTGAAGTGTGTGAATGTGTGTTTCAGTGGTTCAGTCCTCACAGTGCCCTCATCGCGCTCATCGCCGCCATGATTAGCGGAGTCGCCGTGTCCATCACCATGACGCCGTTTGATGTCATCAGCACGCGACTGTACAACCAACCAGTGGACGAGTTTAAAAGGGTAAAACACTTTCTTCATTCACCAAGATTATATATAATAATATTAATTTCAGTGTTGGGGTAACTCAGATTACTTTTTCAAGTAACTAGTAAAGTAACACATTACTTTTAAAATTTACAACAAAATATCTGAGTTACTTTTTCCTCATGTTGAGACAAATCGAAGTGCAGAGGCGTTGTGTGTGTGTGTGAGTGTGTGTGTGTGTGTGTGTGTGTGTAAACATGATGGTTATTGTAGTTCTAGACTAAATGTGAGCATTTACTCATCTCACTTGCACAAAAAAAATTATTAAATATTCCTCAAAATGAATATGCAGAATCAGAATACCATGCAAACCTCCAATAACTGAATATATTAAATAAAACATAGATTTTTATGCATTTTAATCTCACTTTATAGATCAATTTGCATTTCCTTCAGCCTGGGGCTTATTTTTCTACTTTTGGTGTGAAAGGGTCTTTACATTTGCCCAAAAATATAACTTTTTTTATATATAAAAAAAAAAGTAACGCAAAAATAACATAACAAATACATTTTCTAAAAAAGACACTAAGTAAAGCAATTAGTGACTTTTTAAGGGAGTAACACAATACTGTAATGCATTACTTTTCAAAGTAACGTTCCCCATCTCTGATTAATGTACAGTACGGTGTGTGTGTGTGTGTGTGTGTGTGTGTGTGTCTCTCAGGGCCGGCTGTACAGCGGGTTTGTGGACTGCCTGATGAAGGTCTGCGCCACAGAGGGGATTGTGGGTCTGTATAAAGGAATGATGCCGGTGTTTGTGCGTCTGGCTCCTCATACGGTTCTCAGTATGCTCATCTGGGACGTCCTGAGACAGCGAGCGCTGCTGTACACACACAGAAGAGATTCCCCGTACACGAACACTCACTCCAGAGATGATGCTGAACGCTTGTGTGTGTTAGCGGCACGCCGGACCTGACCCAGTTGGGTTTTACCTCACCAGTGTGTCTTATTTCCAATAACTAAAGACTCTTTGTGTTTTTAATATGTGATGATTAAAGTTTTTACTGACTGACTCTCTGTGATTATTAGTGCAGCTTCAGAACACATAACAACACCAGTGTCTTAGTTCAAGCCTGTTTTTTTCTGACAAACCTTTTTTTAATCTAAAATACCCCCCCCACCCCCCATTTTAATTGTTTTTCATTTAAAATGATTTATTTGTTTTATTTTTGCATTTTTATGATTTCATTTATAAATAGCTTTTCATCAACTCGCGATCTCTGCCCTGCAGTTTCGGAAACACTGTGTTTAAAATATGCCAAAAGAAACTTTTAGGCATTATATGTTTATAAACTACAATGTTTCTCTTTTATGTATAAATGGATCAAATATCGCTGGTTTCCCCTAAATCCCACCGCGTTCTGCTGTCTGAGGGTAAAACTGTGTAAATGGATCACGTGACCCGCGCTCGTGTCACACTCGGTCACACTACACGCGCGCGCCTCTCATCGTGTCCTCTGCAGTTCTATCGTTTTATGTTCATGAGTTCTGTGGTTATTATTTTATGGTGCTCTGCTGTTTTCCAGCAGGTGGCGCTGCATGATGAGTTACTGTGATGGTGTTCTCTCAGTCTTTGAGATGTTGAAGTTCACTTACTCTCTTCCTTTTCTTCTAGTTTTATCGTGAGACACCAGTAATCATCATCAGCAGATCTGAGAAGAAAGAAAATCATCTTTACGCCTTTTGCCGCGTTTAGATTGGAACATTTGCTTGCTGCAGTGGACGAGGGTCACGTGCTCTTTTAGTGCGTAAACACGTCATGACTCATGAGTAGTTGGTCGTGTATGAGTTAAAGTGTAACTCGCAAAATGCAACCTTTTTGTTAATCTACCCAAGGCAAACTTTCGTTTAAAAGCATCATTAGAATGGAAACTCCACTTAAAGTTTGGCCGTATTTTCGTTTTCGGTCAAATTGTTTTGTGAATGGGAGTGCTCGGGGCACAACTATGATAGCATCAAAATCGCTATTTTTAAAACACTAAGAAGGCTCGACACAACATGAACTGTGCTGGAGGTGTCACCAGCGGCTCTACACGTGAACTCCAGCAGAGTTTACTAAAGAGAAAGATTCTGAACAACTCACTGAAGCTTTTGTGGTTTCCGTCCGCCGGCATTTTGACAGTCAAAATAGTCGATCTCCGAATGCAACAGGGAGGAGAGTAATGCTCCTAAAGCTTAGTTCCATATGAATTCACGGATAATTTGTTGTTTTGTCGTTAGTGAAAATCAATATTGACCTTGTATTTGAAAAAGGCTCCTCATATAATAAACAATACTAAAATTCAGAGTCAGTTTATTCGCATTCGGAGATCGACTAGTTTTGACTGTGCCCCATTCACTCCCATTCAAAAGGCAATTTGACCGAAAACGAAAATACGGTCAAACCTAAAAGTGGAGTTTCCATTCTAATGATGCTTTTAAACGAAAGTTTGCCTCGGGTAGACTAACAAAAGACCCACACTGTAAAAAAAAAACCTGTAAAAAAACGGTATTATTCCGGCAGCTGGGGCGCCAGAAAATTACCGTAAAATAACGGCAAAAAACAATCTCGTTAAAATACAGTAATTTTCCATAATTAAATAACAGATTATATCTTTAATATTACATTAAATCTTATGTAATTATTGGGATTTTTAATGTTTTAAAAAGTCATATACACCTTTAAAACAATTAAATACTGTAAATTTAAGGTTTTATAAAATTATTTTATATAATAATGCTGTCTATCTACAGTAATTTTCTTTTAATATAGTTTTTATGTGTAAAATAACAATGAAATTATGTATAAAAAATGCACACAAGTACATAAATTCAAATACAAATGTTTGTAAATTTACAGTTTTATTTTTTATTTGTACAGATCCAATTTCACAACATCTCTAATTAAGTTCTTAATAATAGCAAATGTAC
>NW_028296057.1:7500-17500 GCF_964197995.2 Scardinius erythrophthalmus
TGAGAGTGACACCCGGTCAAAGTTGAAACTTCAAGCGGGTGTATCTCTGGGACCATGCCGAGTTGGGGCCCCATACTCTGGGCACATGGGGGTCCCCTCGGGGTACCCCCACGCCCAGAGCATGGAGCCCCAACTCGGCTTATTTTTCGAGTTACGTCCGGTCAAAGTTGAAACTTCAAGCGGGTATATCTCTGGAACCGATCCGAGTTGGGGCTCCATACTCTGGTCACTGGGGGGTCTCCTCGAGCACCCCCCACGCCCAGAGTATGGAGCCCCAACTCGGCTTACTTTTCGAGTTACGTCCGGTCAAAGTTGAAACTTCAAGCGGGTATATCTCTGGAACCAATCCGAGTTGGGGCTCCATACTCTGGGCACATGGGGGTCCCCTCGGGGTCCCCCCACGCCCAGAGTACAGAGCCCCAACTCTGCTTTTTTTTTTTTTTTTTTGAGAGTGACACCCGGTCAAAGTTGAAACTTCAAGCGGGTGTATCTCTGGGACCATGCCGAGTTGGGGCCCCATACTCTGGGCACATGGGGGTCCCCTCGGGGTACCCCCACGCCCAGAGCATGGAGCCCCAACTCGGCTTATTTTTCGAGTTACGTCCGGTCAAAGTTGAAACTTCAAGCAGGTATATCTCTGGGACCATGCCGAGTTGGGGCCCCATACTCTGGGCACATGGGGGTTCCCTGGGGGTCCCCCCACGCCCAGAGTATGGAGCCCCAACTCGGCTTATTTTTCGAGTTACCTCCGGTCAAAGTTGAAACTTCAAGCGGGTATATATCTGGGACCATGCCGAGTTGGGGCTCCATACACCAGGGGTGGGGGGGCCCTATGGTACTCCCCCAGGCCCGGAGTATGGAGCTCCAACTCGGCTTACTTTCGGAGATGCGGGAGTAACTTTGACTCTCTTAAGGTAGAGATCTCAGTGATGAAGCCGAGTTGGGGCTCCAAACTCTGGGCACAAGGGGGTCCCCTGGGGGTCCCCCCACGCCCAGAGTATGGAGCCCCAACTCGGCTTACTTGTCGAGTTACGTCCGGTCAAAGTTGAAACTTCAAGCGGGTATATCTCTGGAACCGATCCGAGTTGGGGCTCCATACTCTGGTCGCTGGGGGGTCTCCTCGAGCACCCCCCACGCCCAGAGTATGGAGCCCCAACTCGGCTTACTTTTCGAGTTACGTCCGGTCAAAGTTGAAACTTCAAGCGGGTATATCTCTGGAACCGATCCGAGTTGGGGCTCCATACACCAGGGGTGGGGGGGGCCCTACGGTGCTCCCCCCACGCCCGGAGTATGGAGCCCCAACTCGGCTTACTCTCGGAGATACGCCCGGTCAAAGCTGGACAGGAAGTGACCGTATCTCGGCCGCCGAGCCGAGTTGGGGCTCCGTACACCAGGGGTGGGGGGGGGCCCTACGGTGCTCCCCCCACGCCCGGAGTATGGAGCCCCAACTCGGCTTACTCTCGGAGATACGCCCGGTCAAAGCTGGACAGGAAGTGGCCGTATCTCGGGACCGGAAGGTCCCCGGAGCTCGGGACGGCGGGAGGAGTAGGGTGCCCTCGGGGCCCCCCAGCACCCGCCGTCTCGAGCCGCTGGGACCTTCGGTTCCCGAGATAGGCCCGGTTACGCGCAAGGGACTTTGGACAAAACGGCCCGTATCTCGGGAAGGGGAGGTCCCAGCGCCTCGCCCTTTCGGGTGTCGGGGGGTCCCTCGGGCATCTCTCGGACCCCGCCTCCCCGAGCCCCTGGGGCCTTTCCTTCCGACGCGCGCGCCGTCCTGTCGGGCCCCGTTTCTCCGGGACCCGGGGGCCCCGGAGCTCGGGGTCGGGCTCCTTGGAAGGGGCCCGCCGAGACCCTACTCTGACCCGAGTTTGGCGTCGATAGGACCCACCTTCCCCGAGTCACGGCCGTTCAAAGTCCGGGCCCCTTCTCTGCTCCCCGAGTCCAAAACCCGCAGTGGGTCGGGCCCCAGGGCTCTGGTGGCACGCCGAGGAAGGTTCGTCGTTCTGGGGACACGGTCAGGGAGCGGGCGGGACTAACCGGGACTCTCTTAAGGTAGCGGCTGAGCGGAGAACTGAGCGAATGAGGGAAAACTTCGCGAACATCTCGAAAAGCGCCTGCGAAAAAATCTCAAACCCGGGTCGATCGTAGGTCTCGAGGGGACCTATCCAACGGGCCCACCCCCGTCCCCGAGGGCCCCGGGGTCGGGGAGCTACGGCCGGTCAAAGGCGCAGCTTTTTCGGCTCGTATCTCGGGAGCCCCTCGCTCAATCTTCCCCAAACCACCAGCCGATCGTAGGGCTGCACGGGGCCTTTCGAATGAGCCCACCCACGAGCTGAAACTCGCCGTGGCCCCGGAGATATAACCGTTCAAAGTCGGGGGGCCCCCCGCGAGCGGCGATCCGGCAGGGGGCGTCCCCGGGGCCCGCCACTCTCCCCTTCGAGCAAGGGCCCCCCTGGGACCACCTCACCCGAATTTGAGCTCTCTGGGTCTTCGCGTCGCCGAGATACGGGCGTTTTTCCTCCCATTGGCCGTGATGTCATCGGCCCCGCCTTTTTGGAGCGCGCCCGGTGGTTTTCGGCTCATATCTCCGCGAAAACTCCACCAAAACGGACCAAACCGGTACCGTTCTTTTCGTCTCGACCAGACGCTTCCGAAGAGCCCGGTGCCCGCCGGATCCGTTGAGTTTCGCCGAGATATTTGCGTTTTTCGCCTTCGCGGCGCTGTATCTCGGGCCCCCGGGGGCCCCCGAGGCCGTGGCCGGGCTCTTTGGAAAGGTCTCGTCCCGTTCTACAAACGATAAAAAATTGGCGTCGATAGGACCCACCTCGGCCGAGTTACGGCCGTTTGAATCCGTTTGCAGTGGGTTACCGTCCATCAAAACTGCGTGCGCTCTAAGGTGGGCAACCAGGCCCGACCAGAGCGCTCCATACCCGGCTTGGAGCGCCTAGCCCCGCGGTCCTGGTGGGCCTGCTGGTGCAAAGGGTGTCCTGCAAGGGAGCATTTGGGGTCTGGGAGAAACGGGGTGACCGCTTCTCCCGGGGAGTCCGGCGGCCGGCTCTGGGGGGTCCTGGAGCCGATCCTCGCTCCCCAAAACCTAAGTCCCAAATGTTGCAGTGCACTCTGAGCTCCAGGCACCCGGGAGCTCTTCGGCCAACCCAGGGAGGGTGTTTTGACCCCGGTCAGACGCAGCTCAGCCCCGCCACCCCTGGGGCTCTAGCTGGAGCCGAGACGGTCCTAAAACGGACCTTCGGGCCTGTATGGGAGAGGAGAGTGGTGGTGGTGGGACACCCCCCCCCCGGTCCCAATCTGAGTGACTCTGTCTGGGGACGGAAAACAGAGCGAGCTGGGCGCCCGGAGCTCTGGAAGTCCTGGAGGGAGAGGGCCTCCAGGACCAGTCCAAGCCCAGCCGGGGGCCCACTCTGGCTGGGGACGGGAAACAGAGCGAGCTGGGCGCCCGGAGCTCTGGAAGTCCTGGAGGGAGAGGGCCTCCAGGACCAGTCCAAGCCCAGCCGGGGGCCCACTGTGGCTGGGGACGGAAAACAGAGCGAGCTGGGCGCCCGGAGCTCTGGAAGTCCTGGAGGGAGAGGGCCTCCAGGACCAGTCCAAGCCCAGCCGGGGGGCCCACTCTGGCTGGGGAGGGCGGCCGCGGAAGGCCCTAGGATGGATCACTGGGAATCTTGAGCACCAGGACACCTTTCAAGGCAGTGACCCTAGCCCAGGGAGGGTGCACTCTGGCTGGGGAGAGTGAGTTCAATCTCCACCGTTGTGGTGGAGCTGTGGATATTTTGGGGAAAAAATATGACAAAGTCCATAAACGTGAGGTGGGTTCAGGGCCCCATGCCCTCAGACCTCCCTGGCCAGCCCAGGGAGGGTGCCTCCGTCCCGGGCACAGACAGGTCGGTGGGCCTACAGCCTGGAGCTCCGCCTGGAGCTAAGTCGGTCCTAAAAACGGACCTTCGGGCCTGTACGGAGGAGGGGAGTGCGGTGAAGGTGAACCCCCCCTCATCAGACCGTGGTGAGCCCCGCTCAGAGTCCGCTCTGGGTGGGTATAAACTCCAGCTTACGCCACGCGCGCTGGAAGTCCTGGAGGGAGAGGGCCTGCAGGACCGTTCCAAGCCCAGACAGGGGCCACTCTGGCTGGGGATGATATCCAGATCGAGCCGAGCGCGGTGGAGCTCTGGAAGTCCTGGAGGGAGAGGGCCTCCAGGACCATTCCAAGCCCTGCCAGGGAGGGTGCGCTCTGGCTGTGGAGTGAGTTCAAACTCCGCCGTGGTGGAGCTCTGAAAAGCATGAAACCTCCAGGGGAAAAAAAGATGGGGGGGTTGATTCCCTGAAAAGTGCATCCCAGGCATGGCGCACCTCTCCTGGGCACGAATAAAGCCCAAAGCCCATGGAGAAAGTGTCTCTGGTGCCGAAATGACAAAGTCCAAAAACCTGCAGTGGGTTCAAACCTCCAGGGCCTTCAAGTCAGTGACCCAAGCCAGGGAGGGTGCGCTCTGGCTGGGGGAGTGAGTTCAGCCTCCGCCGTGGTGGAGCTCTGAAAAGCGTGAAACCTCCAGGAAAAAAAAAAAAAGAGATGGGGGGGGGGGGGGGTTGATTCCCTGAAAAGTGCATCCCAGGCATGGCGCACCTCTCCTGGGCACGAATAAAGCCCAAAGCCCACGGGGGAAGTGACTCTGGTGCCGAAATGACAAAGTCCAAAAACTTGCAGTGGGTTCAAACCTCCATGCTCTCAGACCTCCCTGGCCGGCCCAGGGAGGGCGGCCCGTCCTGGGCCAGAGTCAGATTTTACCGTCACCCCTGGAGCTCAGTCTGGAGCGAAGACGGTCCTAATACGGACCTTCGGGCATGTATGGAGGAGGGTGGAGCAGCCTTCCTGGGCACGAATAAAGCCCATGGAGAAAGTGACTCTGGTGCCGAAATGACAAAGTCCAAAAACTTGCAGTGGGTTCAAACCTCCATGCTCTCAGACCTCCCTGGCCGGCCCAGGGAGGGCAGCCCGTCCTGGGCCAGAGTCAGATTTGACCGCCACCCCTGGAGCTCCGTCTGGAGCGAAGACGGTCCTAAAACGGACCTTCGGGCATGTATGGAGGAGGGTGGAGCAGCCTTCCTGGGCACGAATAAAGCCCAAAGCCCATGGAGAAAGTGACTCTGGTGCCGAAATGACAAAGTCCAAAAACTTGCAGTGGGTTCAAACCTCCAGGGCCTTCAAGGCAGTGACCCAAGCCAGGGAGGGTGCGCTCTGGCTGGGGAGTGAGTTCAGCCTCCGCCGTGGTGGAGCGCTGAAAAGCATGAAACTTCCAGGAAAAAAAAGATGGGGGGGTTGATTCCCTGAAAAGTGCATCCCAGGCATGGCGCACCTCTCCTGGGCACGAATAAAGCCCAAAGCCCATGGAGAAAGTGACTCTGGTGCCGAAATGACAAAGTCCAAAAACTTGCAGTGGGTTCAAACCTCCATGCTCTCAGACCTCCCTGGCCGGCCCAGGGAGGGCGGCCCGTCCTGGGCCAGAGTCAGATTTTACCGTCACCCCTGGAGCTCAGTCTGGAGCGAAGACGGTCCTAAAACGGACCTTCGGGCATGTATGGAGGAGGGTGGAGCAGCCTTCCTGGGCACGAATAAAGCCCATGGAGAAAGTGACTCTGGTGCCGAAATGACAAAGTCCAAAAACTTGCAGTGGGTTCAAACCTCCATGCTCTCAGACCTCCCTGGCCGGCCCAGGGAGGGCAGCCCGTCCTGGGCCAGAGTCAGATTTGACCGCCACCCCTGGAGCTCCGTCTGGAGCGAAGACGGTCCTAAAACGGACCTTCGGGCATGTATGGAGGAGGGTGGAGCAGCCTTCCTGGGCACGAATAAAGCCCAAAGCCCATGGAGAAAGTGACTCTGGTGCCGAAATGACAAAGTCCAAAAACTTGCAGTGGGTTCAAACCTCCAGGGCCTTCAAGGCAGTGACCCAAGCCAGGGAGGGTGCGCTCTGGCTGGGGAGTGAGTTCAGCCTCCGCCGTGGTGGAGCGCTGAAAAGCATGAAACCTCCAGGAAAAAAAAGATGGGGGGGTTGATTCCCTGAAAAGTGCATCCCAGGCATGGCGCACCTCTCCTGGGCACGAATAAAGCCCAAAGCCCACGGGGAAAGTGACTCTGGTGCCGAAATGACAAAGTCCAAAAATGTTGCGGTGGACACAAAGCTCCGTGCTCTCAGACCTCCCTGGCCGGCCCAGGGAGGGTGGCCCGTCCTGGGTCAGAGTCAGATTTCCCCGCCACCCCCGGAGCTCCGTCTGGAGCAAAGACGGTCATGAAACAGACCTTCGGGCCTATATGGAGGAGGGGAGTGCGGCCCTCATCAGACCGTCGTGAGTCCCACTCAGAGTTGCCCTGGTCGGGTATAAAGTCCAGATTACAGATCTCTGGAAGTCCTGTAGTTGGAGAGGGCCTCCAGGAGAGAGTCGGCCGGCCAGCCCAGGCAGGGGGCTCTCTGGCTGGGGAAGAGAAGAGACTTTGGTCTCTGGCAGTACGAAACCTCCAGGAAATGACAGGCCGGTTTTCCGAAAAGCTCTTCCCAGGCAGGGTGCAGCCTCCCTGGGAAACGAATCGTGCTCAAACGACCCCCCCCCCCCCCATTGAGTCAAAATGTGAAGAAACGACCAAGTCCGTAAACGTGAGGCGGGTTCAGAGCTCCGTGCTCTCAGACCTCCCTGGCCAGCCCGTGGAGGGTGCCTCGGTCCCGGTCACAGACAGTTCGGCGCGCGCCTACCGGAGCTCCGCCTGGGGCTGAGTCGGTCCTAAAACGGACCTTCGGGCCTTTGTGGAGGAGGGAAAGAGCAGGTTGGAGGCACACACCCGACCGCCCTCATCAGACCGTCGTGAGTCCCACTCAGAGTTGCCCTGGTCGGGTATAAAGTCCAGATTACAGATCTCTGGAAGTCCTGTAGTTGGAGAGGGCCTCCAGGAGAGAGTCGGCCGGCCAGCCCAGGCAGGGGGCTCTCTGGCTGGGGAAGAGAAGAGACTTTGGTCTCTGGCAGTACGAAACCTCCAGGAAATGACAGGCCGGTTTTCCGAAAAGCCCTTCCCAGGCAGGGTGCAGCCTCCCTGGGAAACGAATCGTGCTCAAACGACCCCCCCATTGAGTCAAAATGTGAAGAAACGACCAAGTCCGTAAACGTGAGGCGGGTTCAGAGCTCCGTGCTCTCAGACCTCCCTGGCCAGCCCGGGGAGGGTGCCTCGGTCCCGGTCACAGACAGTTCGGCGCGCGCCTACCGGAGCCCCGCCTGGGGCTGAGTCGGTCCTAAAACGGACCTTCGGGGTCTCGAGGAGGAGGGGGACAACGGACACTGAACAGAGAGCCACGGTGGTCAGACCGGGTAGGGAAACGTCCTGACTCAGCCCAGAGAAGTTGCACTTGGTTGCGGGCGAGAGACTTACAGTAAACGCGGGTCTGGTTTGGACACCCAGACCCCCCCCCCCCCCCCCTCGGTGCCAGGGGCGTGCATACCGGTTCAACGTGTGCTGTCCCGGGCGATCTAGGGGTGAAAGACACCGGTGACAAGGTAACGGAAAACGGGCGCCTCCGGGTTGCCCGGGGCCCGGAGGAGCGCACCCTCTCCTTCGGGCCGTCACGTCACGGGGGGTGCCTGGTCGATTGGAGCTTCGGACGCGCCAGGGGACGGCCCCTGCCCGGTCGAGAGACCGCTATGGGCAGCTTGCTCCTCCCCGATTTGCGCGTCGACTCTAGACGCGGCCTCCCCCCGGGGAAAGCAGGCCGCCTCGAACCTCGGGAGACTCAGCTGGCCCGTCTGGAAAAACGGATGTCCGCAGCAGGGGCGGCCACGCGGGTGCGTCGGGAGGCTTGGACGGTTGGTGGGGTTTCCTTGGGGGCCCCCACCCCGCCAGCACGTCTTGGAGCCCAACTTCGCCCTGCGCCTCCCTCGCTTTGAAAGCACCCTTCCCGGTTACGGCCTCGATCCAGAGGCCCCCTCCTTCCACCCAGACGGGAGGGTTCCTCACGCGCGCCCTATGAGCGGCCGTGCCGCCTCGAGCCCCAGGCCCGAGCGGAGCGAGACCCGCGTGTAGGAAGCCAGCGCGTGGCGGTTCGCTCGCTCGCTCGCTCGCTCGTCCGGGTGCTCCCCTCGGTCGATCCCCGAGGTAAATCAACCATATGCTTGTCGAACGGTCGGTCTTGGGTAAATGGCGAAACGAATCCAGGGGCTTGAGACACCCCTGGAGAAAGGGCGGTGGAGCAAAGATACGGACAGAGTCCCACACGCTGCGGTTCAACCAGATTCCCACGAACACTCGACTCCTCTGGCTGGTGACCAGGGAGGGCGCCTCGGTGTCGGGCACGAGCGAATCCGTCCGCCGTGACGGAGCTCCCGTCGGAGCAAAGACGGTCCTGAAACGGACCTTGGGGGTGTTGTCGAGGAGAAGAAGGGGACACACGCTCCGCTCGGACAAGGTGAGAGGGGAAAGAAAGAAAGAAAGAAAGAAAGAAAGAAAGAAAGAAAGAAAGAAAGAAAGAAAGAAAGAAACAAACAAACAAACAAACAAACAAACGGGTGCCTCCGGGTCCCCTCGGTTCGGTTCGCTACATCCTGGGGAGGATGCCTTGTCTGGGGCGGTGAGCGGCGCCGAAGGCGCCCTGGAGGAAAAAGTCCACCTCCGAAAAACGGACAGAGTCCGAAACGATGGGGTCCAGCCAGATTCCCACAAAAACGCGTCTCCCTGGCTGGCGACCAGGGAGGGCGCCTCGGTGTCGGGCACGATCGAATCCGTCCGCCGTGACGGAGCTCCCGTCGGAGCAAAGACGGTCCTAAAACGGACCTTGGGGGTTTTGTCGAGGAGGGGACAAACGCTCCGCTCGGACAAGGTGAGAGGAAGAAAAACGGGTGCCTCCGGGTTCCCTCGGTTCGGTTTCCTACATCCTGGCTTCCCTGGAGGAAAGTCCACCTCCGAAAAAAAAAAAAAAAAACGGACAGAGTCCAGAAATGTGCATTCCAACGAGATCCCCACGGGGACCCGCCTCCCTGGCCGGCACCCAGGGAGGGCGCCTCAGACTCGGGCGCGGCCGAATCCGGCGGTGCGATGGAGCTCACGTCGGAGCAAAGACGGTCCTAAAACGGACCTTCGGGGTTTTGTCGAGAAGGGGACAACCGCCCCGCTCGGACAAGGTAACGGACTTCCGTAGAACAGGCGCCTCCGGGTTGCCTGGGGCCCGGAGGAGCGCACCCCCTCCTCCGGGCCGTCACTTAGGGGTTGCCTGGTCGATTGGAACTTCGGACGCGCCTGGGGACGGCCCCTGCCCGGTCGAGAGACCGCTATGGGCAGCTTGCTCCTCCCCGACTTGCGCGTCGACTCTAGACGCGGCCTCCCTCCGGGGAAAGCAGGCCGCGTCGACCTCGGGAGACTCAGATGGCCCGTCTGAAACGAATGTCCGCCACGGCGGCGGAGGACGTGGGCGCGTGGGAAGGTTCGGACGGTGGGGGACGCAAACCCCCTCCAGTCTTAGAGCCGACCTTCGCCCCGCGCCTCCCCGCTCGAAAAGCACCCTTCCCGGTTACGGCCTCGACCCAGCGGCCACCCACCCCCTCTGCCCCCGCGGAGGAGGGTTCCGCACGCGCCCCCCCCCCTATGAGCGGCCGCGCCGTCCTCGAGCCCCCCCCGGCCCGAGCGGAGCGAGACCCGTGTGTAGGAAGCCCGGCGTTGTCGCGGTTCTCCTTCCAAGGGCGCTTACCTGGTTGATCCTGCCAGTAGCATATGCTTGTCTCAAAGATTAAGCCATGCAGGTCTAAGTGCACACGGTCGGTACAGTGAAACTGCGAATGGCTCATTAAATCAGTTATGGTTCCTTTGATCGCTCCACCCGCTACTTGGATAACTGTGGCAATTCCAGAGCTAATACATGCAAACGAGCGCCGACCCGGCTCCCCCCGGGGGGTCGGGGACGCGTGCATTTATCAGATCCAAAACCCATCCGGGGTCGGCTTCGGCCGCCCCGGCCGCTTTGGTGAC
>NW_028296057.1:25000-30216 GCF_964197995.2 Scardinius erythrophthalmus
GTTGGGGCTCCATACTCTGGGCACATGGGGGTCCCCTCGGGGTCCCCCACGCCCAGAGTACAGAGCCCCAACTCTGCTTTTTTTTTTTTTTTGAGAGTGACACCCGGTCAAAGTTGAAACTTCAAGCGGGTGTATCTCTGGGACCATGCCGAGTTGGGGCCCCATACTCTGGGCACATGGGGTCCCCTCGGGGTACCCCCACGCCCAGAGCATGGAGCCCCAACTCGGCTTATTTTTCGAGTTACGTCCGGTCAAAGTTGAAACTTCAAGCGGGTATATCTCTGGAACCGATCCGAGTTGGGGCTCCATACTCTGGTCACTGGGGGGTCTCCTCGAGCACCCCCCACGCCCAGAGTATGGAGCCCCAACTCGGCTTACTTTTCGAGTTACGTCCGGTCAAAGTTGAAACTTCAAGCGGGTATATCTCTGGAACCAATCCGAGTTGGGGCTCCATACTCTGGGCACATGGGGGTCCCCTCGGGGTCCCCCCACGCCCAGAGTACAGAGCCCCAACTCTGCTTTTTTTTTTTTTTTTTTGAGAGTGACACCCGGTCAAAGTTGAAACTTCAAGCGGGTGTATCTCTGGGACCATGCCGAGTTGGGGCCCCATACTCTGGGCACATGGGGGTCCCCTCGGGGTACCCCCACGCCCAGAGCATGGAGCCCCAACTCGGCTTATTTTTCGAGTTACGTCCGGTCAAAGTTGAAACTTCAAGCAGGTATATCTCTGGGACCATGCCGAGTTGGGGCCCCATACTCTGGGCACATGGGGGTTCCCTGGGGGTCCCCCCACGCCCAGAGTATGGGAGCCCCAACTCGGCTTATTTTCGAGTTTACCTCCGGTCAAAGTTGAAACTTCAAGCGGGTATATATCTGGGACCATGCCGAGTTGGGGCTCCATACACCAGGGGTGGGGGGGCCCTATGGTACTCCCCCCAGGCCCGGAGTATGGAGCTCCAACTCGCTTACTTTCGGAGATGCGGGAGTAACTTTGACTCTCTTAAGGTAGAGATCTCAGTGATGAAGCCGAGTTGGGGCTCCAAACTCTGGGCACAAGGGGTCCCTGGGGGTCCCCCCACGCCCAGAGTATGGAGCCCCAACTCGGCTTACTTGTCGAGTTACGTCCGGTCAAAGTTGAAACTTCAAGCGGGTATATCTCTGGAACCGATCCGAGTTGGGGCTCCATACTCTGGTCGCTGGGGGGTCTCCTCGAGCACCCCCCACGCCCAGAGTATGGAGCCCCAACTCGGCTTACTTTTCGAGTTACGTCCGGTCAAAGTTGAAACTTCAAGCGGGTATATCTCTGGAACCGATCCGAGTTGGGGCTCCATACACCAGGGGTGGGGGGGGCCCTACGGTGCTCCCCCCACGCCCGGAGTATGGAGCCCCAACTCGGCTTACTCTCGGAGATACGCCCGGTCAAAGCTGGACAGGAAGTGACCGTATCTCGGCCGCCGAGCCGAGTTGGGGCTCCGTACACCAGGGGTGGGGGGGCCCTACGGTGCTCCCCCACGCCCGGAGTATGGAGCCCCAACTCGGCTTACTCTCGGAGATACGCCCGGTCAAAGCTGGACAGGAAGTGGCCGTATCTCGGGACCGGAAGGTCCCCGGAGCTCGGGACGGCGGGAGGAGTAGGGTGCCCTCGGGGCCCCCCAGCACCCGCCGTCTCGAGCCGCTGGGACCTTCGGTTCCCGAGATAGGCCCGGTTACGCGCAAGGGACTTTTGGACAAAACGGCCCGTATCTCGGGAAGGGGAGGTCCCAGCGCCTCGCCCTTTCGGGTGTCGGGGGGTCCCTCGGGCATCTCTCGGACCCCGCCTCCCCGAGCCCCTGGGGCCTTTCCTTCCGACGCGCGCGCCGTCCTGTCGGCCCCGTTTCTCCGGGACCCGGGGGCCCCGGAGCTCGGGGTCGGGCTCCTTGGAAGGGGCCCGCCGAGACCCTACTCTGACCCGAGTTTGGCGTCGATAGGACCCACCTTCCCCGAGTCACGGCCGTTCAAAGTCCGGGCCCCTTCTCTGCTCCCGAGTCCAAAACCCGCAGTGGGTCGGGCCCCAGGGGCTCTGGTGGCACGCCGAGGAAGGTTCGTCGTTCTGGGGACACGGTCAGGGAGCGGGCGGGACTAACCGGGACTCTCTTAAGGTAGCGGCTGAGCGGAGAACTGAGCGAATGAGGGAAAACTTCGCGAACATCTCGAAAGCGCCCTGCGAAAAAATCTCAAACCCGGGTCGATCGTAGGTCTCGAGGGGACCTATCCAACGGGCCCACCCCCGTCCCCGAGGGCCCCGGGGTCGGGGAGCTACGGCCGGTCAAAGGCGCAGCTTTTTCGGCTCGTATCTCGGGAGCCCCTCGCTCAATCTTCCCCAAACCACCAGCCGATCGTAGGGCTGCACGGGGCCTTTCGAATGAGCCCACCCACGAGCTGAAACTCGCCGTGGCCCCGGAGATATAACCGTTCAAAGTCGGGGGGCCCCCCGCGAGCGGCGATCCGGCAGGGGCGTCCCCGGGGCCCGCCACTCTCCCCTTCGAGCAAGGGCCCCCCTGGGACCACCTCACCCGAATTTGAGCTCTCTGGGTCTTCGCGTCGCCGAGATACGGGCGTTTTTCCTCCCATTGGCCGTGATGTCATCGGCCCCGCCTTTTTGGAGCGCGCCCGGTGGTTTTCGGCTCATATCTCCGCGAAAACTCCACCAAAACGGACCAAACCGGTACCGTTCTTTTCGTCTCGACCAGACGCTTCCGAAGAGCCCGGTGCCCGCCGGATCCGTTGAGTTTTCGCCGAGATATTTGCGTTTTTCGCCTTCGCGGCGCTGTATCTCGGGCCCCCGGGGGCCCCCGAGGCCGTGGCCGGGCTCTTTGGAAAGGTCTCGTCCCGTTCTACAAACGATAAAAAATTGGCGTCGATAGGACCCACCTCGGCCGAGTTACGGCCGTTTGAATCCGTTTGCAGTGGGTTACCGTCCATCAAAACTGCGTGCGCTCTAAGGTGGGCAACCAGGCCCGACCAGAGCGCTCCATACCCGGCTTGGAGCGCCTAGCCCCGCGGTCCTGGTGGGCCTGCTGGTGCAAAGGGTGTCCTGCAAGGGAGCATTTGGGGTCTGGGAGAAACGGGGTGACCGCTTCTCCCGGGGAGTCCGGCGGCCGGCTCTGGGGGGTCCTGGAGCCGATCCTCGCTCCCCAAAACCTAAGTCCCAAATGTTGCAGTGCACTCTGAGCTCCAGGCACCCGGGAGCTCTTCGGCCAACCCAGGGAGGGTGTTTTGACCCCGGTCAGACGCAGCTCAGCCCCGCCACCCCTGGGGCTCTAGCTGGAGCCGAGACGGTCCTAAAACGGACCTTCGGGCCTGTATGGGAGAGGAGAGTGGTGGTGGTGGGACACCCCCCCCCCGGTCCCAATCTGAGTGACTCTGTCTGGGGACGGAAAACAGAGCGAGCTGGGCGCCCGGAGCTCTGGAAGTCCTGGAGGGAGAGGGCCTCCAGGACCAGTCCAAGCCCAGCCGGGGGCCCACTCTGGCTGGGGACGGGAAACAGAGCGAGCTGGGCGCCCGGAGCTCTGGAAGTCCTGGAGGGAGAGGGCCTCCAGGACCAGTCCAAGCCCAGCCGGGGGCCCACTGTGGCTGGGGACGGAAAACAGAGCGAGCTGGGCGCCCGGAGCTCTGGAAGTCCTGGAGGGAGAGGGCCTCCAGGACCAGTCCAAGCCCAGCCGGGGGGCCCACTCTGGCTGGGGAGGGCGGCCGCGGAAGGCCCTAGGATGGATCACTGGGAATCTTGAGCACCAGGACACCTTTCAAGGCAGTGACCCTAGCCCAGGGAGGGTGCACTCTGGCTGGGGAGAGTGAGTTCAATCTCCACCGTTGTGGTGGAGCTGTGGATATTTTGGGGAAAAAATATGACAAAGTCCATAAACGTGAGGTGGGTTCAGGGCCCCATGCCCTCAGACCTCCCTGGCCAGCCCAGGGAGGGTGCCTCCGTCCCGGGCACAGACAGGTCGGTGGGCCTACAGCCTGGAGCTCCGCCTGGAGCTAAGTCGGTCCTAAAACGGACCTTCGGGCCTGTACGGAGGAGGGGAGTGCGGTGAAGGTGAACCCCCCCTCATCAGACCGTGGTGAGCCCCGCTCAGAGTCCGCTCTGGGTGGGTATAAACTCCAGCTTACGCCACGCGCGCTGGAAGTCCTGGAGGGAGAGGGCCTGCAGGACCGTTCCAAGCCCAGACAGGGGCCACTCTGGCTGGGGATGATATCCAGATCGAGCCGAGCGCGGTGGAGCTCTGGAAGTCCTGGAGGGAGAGGGCCTCCAGGACCATTCCAAGCCCTGCCAGGGAGGGTGCGCTCTGGCTGTGGAGTGAGTTCAAACTCCGCCGTGGTGGAGCTCTGAAAAGCATGAAACCTCCAGGGGAAAAAAAGATGGGGGGGTTGATTCCCTGAAAAGTGCATCCCAGGCATGGCGCACCTCTCCTGGGCACGAATAAAGCCCAAAGCCCATGGAGAAAGTGTCTCTGGTGCCGAAATGACAAAGTCCAAAACCTGCAGTGGGTTCAAACCTCCAGGGCCTTCAAGTCAGTGACCCAAGCCAGGGAGGGTGCGCTCTGGCTGGGGGAGTGAGTTCAGCCTCCGCCGTGGTGGAGCTCTGAAAAGCGTGAAACCTCCAGGAAAAAAAAAAAAAGAGATGGGGGGGGGGGGGGTTGATTCCCTGAAAAGTGCATCCCAGGCATGGCGCACCTCTCCTGGGCACGAATAAAGCCCAAAGCCCACGGGGGAAGTGACTCTGGTGCCGAAATGACAAAGTCCAAAAACTTGCAGTGGGTTCAAACCTCCATGCTCTCAGACCTCCCTGGCCGGCCCAGGGAGGGCGGCCCGTCCTGGGCCAGAGTCAGATTTTACCGTCACCCCTGGAGCTCAGTCTGGAGCGAAGACGGTCCTAATACGGACCTTCGGGCATGTATGGAGGAGGGTGGAGCAGCCTTCCTGGGCACGAATAAAGCCCATGGAGAAAGTGACTCTGGTGCCGAAATGACAAAGTCCAAAAACTTGCAGTGGGTTCAAACCTCCATGCTCTCAGACCTCCCTGGCCGGCCCAGGGAGGGCAGCCCGTCCTGGGCCAGAGTCAGATTTGACCGCCACCCCTGGAGCTCCGTCTGGAGCGAAGACGGTCCTAAAACGACCTTCGGGCATGTATGGAGGAGGGTGGAGCAGCCTTCCTGGGCACGAATAAAGCCCAAAGC
>NW_028296056.1:0-30183 GCF_964197995.2 Scardinius erythrophthalmus
AAATTCAATAAATCAACATTCAATTTAATCTGAAAATCTGAAGGCCGGTTTAATGAACTTCCATAACCTGCAGCTCCTGAACTTCCTGAAAGAGTTGAGAGGCTCTGAAAGTCTTTGAAATACTGGTGGTAACAATAATCAACTCTTTTTAGTAGAAAAAGAAATGTGACCTGATTCATAATTTTCACACTTTGACGCAAACACATTTTAGTTTGAGTTTCTAATTTTTCTAATTATTTGCAATTAGTTAACATGTTTTACATTACATTTACATTTATTCATTTAGCAGACGCTTTTATCCAAAACGACTTACAAATGAGAACAATAGAAGCAGTTAAACTAACAGTAGGACAACAAAATGCAAGTGCTATGACCCTTCTCAGTTTAATCTAACGCAGAATTATTATTATTATTATTATTATTTTTTTTAATTACCAATATAACTGACACAGATTTAGATATACATTAAATAATGAATACATTCCTAACAGGTTAAGATCATAACTCTCTAGTGTTCTTTCTAGCTTACTAATGAACTCCTGTATGAATATTGTATAACTTTTCTGAGTTAAATGTAATGTTACTTGATTCACAAGCTGTTTTATCTCTTCAGGGTTGAAACATATGTCAGTAAGTTGTACCGTTTATTTCAACATATATTCTTTCATGGTTCATTCATGTTTATTTCCTTCTATAACTAGCAATAAAGATATGATTGGTTCTTGCTGCCATTTAATGGAAGGGTTGATAAAGTGTCTGATAAATAATCTGTCACGCCAAATTAAAGAGCGACAAACCGTACGTCTGCATCTGTTCTTGTTAGTCCCTGATTGGTTAACCTTCATCGACCTGTGTCTAGTTACAGTAGTTCCCTCGTTTACCCTGTTTATACAGTGGTATGGAAATGTTTTGGCACCCCTGTAAATTTTCATGATTTTACTTTATAAATCATTGGTTGTCTGGATAAGAAATTTCAGTTAAATATATCATATAGGAGACAAATACAGTGATATTTGAGAAGTGAAATAAAGTTTATAAGATTTATGGAAAGTGTGCAATAATTATTTAAAATAAATTAGGCATGTGCATAAATTTAGGCACCACAAAAGAATAATTAACTCAATGTTTTGTGCATCCTCCTTTTGCATAAATAACAACCTCTAAACTTATTATTTTCAATAATATTCAGGTCTGGGGACTGAGATGGCCATTCCAGAACGTTGAACTTGTTCCTCTGCATGAATGCCTTAGAAGAATTTGAGCAGTGTTTAGGGTCGTTGTCTTGTTGAAAGATCAAGCCCCGGCGCAACTTCAACTTTGTCACTGATTCCTGGACATTGTTCTCCAGAATCTGCTGCTATTGAGTGGAATCCATGCGACTCTCAACTTTAACAAGATTCCCAGTCCCTGCACTGGCCACACAGCCCCACAGCATGATGGAACCGTCACCAAATTTTACTGTAGGTAGCAAGTGTTTTTCTTGGAATGCTGTGTTCTTTTTCCGCCATGCATAACGCCCCTTGTTATGCCCAAATAACTCTATTTTAGTTTCATCAGTCCACAGCACCTTATTCCAAACTGAAGCTGGCTTGTCCAAATGTGCTTTAGCATACCTCAAGCGACACCGTTTGTGGCGTGTGCAGAGAAAAGGCTTTTTCTGCATTACTCGTCCATACAGCATCTCCTTGTGTAAAGTGCGCTGAATAGTTGAACGATGCACAGTGACACCATCTGTAGCAAGATGATGTTGTAGGTCTAAGGAGCTGGTCTGTGGGTTGACTGTGACTGTTCTCACCATCCTGCGTCTCTGCTTATCTGAGATTTTTCTTGGTCTGCCACTTCGGGCCTTAACTAGAACTGTGCCTCTGGTCTTCCAATTCCTCACAATGTTCCTCACAGTTGAAACTGAGAGCTTAAATCTCTGAGACAGCTTTTTGTATCCTTCCCCTAAACCATGATGTTGAACAATCTTTGTTTTCAGGTCATCTCAGAGTTGTTTTGAGGCTCCCATGTTGCCACTCTTCAGAGAAGATGCAAAGAGGAGAAATACTTACAATTGGCCTCCTTATATACCCTTTCTCATGATTGGATTCACCTGTGTATGGAGGTCAAGGGTCACTGAGGTTACCAAACCAATTTTGAGTTCTAATAATTAGTGCTAAAGGTATTGAAATGAATAAAATGACAAGGGTGCACACTTTTCATAAATCATATAAACTTTATTTCACTTCTCAAATATCACTGGCTGAGTCCCAATTCGCATACTATCCATCCTAAATAGTATGCGAAACTAGAATTAGTACGTCCCAAATCGTAGTATGTTGAAATGAGTATTCCAAAGATACCCGGATGGTTTACTATTTCCGGTTAGAATTCGAAGTGCAGATCAATGCACACTCTAACGGCTAATATTGCCCACAACCCATTGCGTGCGGGAGGGAGGAGCTTTGTGGTGATGGTGGTGATGATGTAAACACGGCAGCCGGTGTGGTGAACAATCGTGTCCGATTGAAGAGATGAGTCCGAGCGGCGTCAATAGCAGAGGAGAAAGACCGCGAAATTTAAAAATACGACTATTTTTTTACACACCGGATGAAGCAGCAGAGATGCGCCACAGTTTTCAAGTGTAAGAATTCAAATGTTTAACACTAATTAAAGTTATATTTTATTGTCTCGTAATATTAATGGGTTTATGTTGTGCCAAAAAAGTACCGTGTTTATCTTGTAGGGTAAATAAAAAGGCTCTAGTACAGTGTCATGCAAGTGTCTTTTTTTATGTATTTCTTTTATTGTTACTGTCTTATAATAATAATCATAATAATAATAACTTTATTCTTATATAGCGCCTTTAAAGCAGCTGCTCAAGGCGCTGTACATACTAGAACAAGCAAATTTAAAATACAACTGTGGCAAGCACGACGAGGTCGAGGGCCGTGGGAGGACGGCGCGATTGATAATGAGCGACACGTGCGCGACGCACCGGTCTCGCATCTCTCACGGAGGAGCGGAAGCATAAAGGAGGAGCGACGACAGTGAAGAGCGAGAGAGGACAGGCCTGCATTTTATTTGATGTGTTGTTTATGTTTTGTGTTGCCAGCAGTCGTCCGTGAGGGGCTGCTGGCTTTTACTTTCATTTTTGTATCTGTTTATTTATTTATTAAAATGTTGAATGTTCGCCGGTTCCCGCCTCCTTCTTCCCATAACATCTGAACCCCGTTACATTGGTGCCGAAACCCGGGAAGAAGGAGTGACACGCTGTCGGAGAGCCCTCGCTGCTGGGGGGGATCGCGGTGCTGAGGAGGTCGGGCAGCACGAGGGAGCGACGGCCGCCCATTGCTGCCCGAGGCGATGGTGCTGGAGCGATGGAAGATCTGGTGGGACGAAGAGCTCGACACCGTGCTCCTGGATCGAGGAGGGGTGGCGGCCGTCCAAGAGGGAGCGGAGGAGTCGCTCCCGTTCGCCGTTGGCCGGAGCCTGTTGCCGTCGGCCATGATGGGGGCGGAGCAGGGAACGGGAAACTCGCTGCCGGCTGCCCTCGACAGGAGTAGTCACCGCCGCCCGCCAGGAGGCGGAAGAGCGTTGAGCCGTCCCCCAACGAATGTCCAGTACCATCGCATGGCACCGCGAGTGACTCTCAGCCGGTTGAGGACCGAGCGGCAGTGTGTCCGGGAACCGGATCAATATATATATATTTTTTTTTTCTCCTCTCTCCCCTCTCTCGTCTCTGTCGCTCCTCGTGCTTCCGTTTCCTTTCTCTCGTACCTCGTCTATCCATACCCCCAAGCCCAGGTACAGCAGCCGCCGTTATCGGCCCCCCCTGGGGGGGGGGTGGAGTAGGCGCAGTCGCGTGGGTGCCCCCCGGCCTGCGAGGGGCGATGGGGGTATGTGGCGAGCACGACGAGGTCGAGGGCCGTGGGAGGACGGCGCGAGGCCGGTGGCGCGATTGATAATGAGCGACATGTGCGCGACGCACCGGTCTCGCATCTCTCACGGAGGAGCGGAAGCATAAAGGAGGAGCGACGACAGTGAAGAGCGAGAGAGGACAGGCCTGCATTTTATTTGATGTGTTGTTTATGTTTTGTGGTGCCAGCAGTCGTCCGTGACGGGCTGCTGGCTTTTACTTTCATTTTTGTATCTGTTTATTTATTTATTAAAATGTTGAATGTTCGCCGGTTCCCGCCTCCTTCTTCCCATAACATCTGAACCCCGTTACAACAACACTACAATAAAATACAATACAACAATAAAACAAGATACAAAAAATAAAATAAAAAATCAAGTAAAAGCTAACCTAAAAAAATGAGCTTTTAAAAGAGATTTGAAATTACTTAGAGACTGTGCATCTCTGATATTTGGAGGAAGAGCATTCCAAAGCCTAGGAGCATAGGATGAGAAAGCCCTGTCCCCCACAGTACGCAATCGAGTCTGTGGGACTGCCAATAGACCAGCTCGTGAAGAGCGTAAATGACGCTTGGGTGTGTATTAAGTTAAAAGCGCAGACAGATATTGAGGTGCCAAACCATGCAGTGCCTTATATGTGAGCATAAGGATTTTAAAATCAACTCGGACACTGACCGGGAGCCAGTGCAAAGACTTTAAAATCGGTGTAATATGCTCATTTCTCCTGATTCCAGTCAAAATCCTAGCAGCAGAATTCTGTACACATTGTAATTTGTTAAGTGTGGTTTTAGGAACCCCAGCAAGAAGTGCATTACAATAGTCAATGCGGGAAAAAACAAAGGTATTAATAAGCCTTTCAGTCACCGAGAGGGATAACATAGAGTGGAGTCTAGCAATGTTTCTGAGATGAAAAAAAGAGTTCTTAACAATGTACCGCACATGAGAGTCAAAGGACAGACTAGAATCAAATATAACTCCCAAGTTTTTTAATTTAGTCCGTGCCTCCAAATCAGAGCCATCTATGTTTAAAATTAGTGAAACAGCCTTACGAAGCTGATGAGTGGTGCCAATAAGCAAAACCTCAGTCTTATCACTATTGAGACACAAGAAATTTTGGGACATCCATGTTTTTATCTCAGAAATATAATGTGTTAAAAAAGGAACATCCAGATTTTGACCAGGTTTAGAGTGAATATAAATCTGAGTGTCATCTGCATAAAAGTGATAATTAAGCCCAAGTGATCTTAGTAGCAGTCCAAGTGGAAATATATACATGCTAAAAAGTAACGGGCCTAGAATTGAACCTTGAGGAACACCCGTACAGACAGAGCCGATCTCAGACCGAAAACCACTCATACAGACAAACTGTTTACGATCAGAGAGGTAAGATCTAAACCAGGTTAAGACAATCTCAGAAACACCAAAGACAGTCTCCAGATGGTTGAGTAAAAGATTGTGATTGACAGTATCAAAAGAGTCTTAGATTTATACCTTACTATAAACTCTTATGAAAATAAACACCTTTTACTACACTAACCATAGTTTAACCACACTGACTTATTTGTAGTAATACTGTGGCTGTACAAATGTTAACTTTATCAGTCCAACCAAAGAAATATGGTTACTACACTTTTACTATAGTAAAAGCATGGTTCATTTTCATCTGGGTATTTTTGAGTATTATACATAAGTATAAAATATGTTAAACAATAGTTATACTATAAACGTTAAATATTTTAACTCAGAAAATAAGTTGCTTTCGTTACACACATTGCACATGAACTTCAGAACCAGAGAACCAGCCGCCTCACAAACGACCTGCGTTTGGTTGATCTACGACGACGCCCTGCTTCACGCCTCAGTTTGGTAGAACACATTGTAAATGTATTGTGGAAAAAACGATGAGGAAAAAAAGATGGGAATAGTAAATAAAATTATATTGGACATATAATAATGAATTGAATGTACAATGTTTTGTTAACAGTCGCGGTGTGCGTAACTAGGCAACCACGTTCTCGTTCACGCTGCATGACGTCATCGAAGTATGTCCCAGAACGTGCGTACTCTTTTGCTACACACTCAAAAGTATGTACTTTTTCCTCACAAAAAAAGTACATACTTTTAGGTCGTAGTACAAGTAGGCAAATTGGGACTCAGCCACTGTGTTTGTCTCCTATATGATATATTTAACTGAAATTTCTTATCCAGACAACCAATGATTTATAAAGGAAAATCATGAAAATTTACAGGGGTGCCCAAACTTTTCCATACCACTGTATATTCTCCCGTTCAGTTCTGTCCTTGGTCGGTTATTGTTCATGTCTATGTTAAAACACGCTGTTGTGTCCTGTTCTCCTGCTTGTGTACATTATCTTTGTTTAATCTCTTATTAATAATGGATAGTCTGAGTACAGTGAGTTACTATCAGGATGAGTCTGTCTAGACAGAAATGTTGTACCTCGTTTGAGTTGATTTTTGTCTTCTCTTAAATGTCATGTTGTCCATAGACCGGTCGCTCCTCATGGACACACAGCTGGACTCTGGTGCCTGTGATCTCTGCTGGGGGAATCCACTTCAACAGAATACAGACAAGAATATATACAGTTCATTTTACATGGATAGATTGGTCTCTATATGAGGTTTATCTACATTTATCCATCCATCTGTCTATTCAGGTCTTGCAGTCTCTACTAATGAGCTGATGAGCTGAAACAGGTGTTTAATATGAGGGAGACATAAGAAAATGTGTCGTGGTTGTGTTAGGGGCTCCAGAGAAGATCTGGGAAGAGCTGATCTAGTCTCTCTAGATAAAAATGTTGTACCTCAGACCAGTTGATGTGTGTTTTCCTTTAAATGCTATTGGAGGCTCCATCATAGACGCGTCACTCTTCATGGACACACAGCCGGACTCCGGTGAGTTTGATCTGTCACCCTTAAACTGACTTTAATAGAATAGAGACAAGAATCAACTTGGCTGATTTAACATGAAAATAAATCCCACATGAGCAGGTTGTCTATTAAGACAGTGTGTTGAAGAGTGATGAGACTGTCCAAGGATAATGTCATATATCATCTAGCTGTCTACTGTATCTGTGTGTCTTTGGACAGTGTTTAAAGACCCTGAGTGTCTCCAACTACTGTATATCCCGGCACCAGAATATGATAGAGACAACAGATCACTATACCAACCCTGGCAAACACACACAACACCCTGTTATGTGCAGAAAATGAGTCTTCTATAACATTAAGATCATATGAAGATTGAAGTACCTGAATCCTGGAGAAGAATCTCCATGTCTGAATGTGTGTGTGTCGTCCATGATTCATTCAGTCTTCATGGAGCTGCTCGAGTAAGAGATCAGAAACACTCATTCACACACACTCAAATACAATACATTTCATTTAACATTTTATTCAGTGTGTTTATGGAGACAAATCAGATTTCTGATTTCTAATCAATAATTATCAACATTTAATGTGATTTTATCAATCATGTTAATGAATGTTCAGAACTGGTATCACCTGAATCAGCAGATTCTCTTCTTCAGTCAGATCTGTAGCGTTTGCACCAGTATTTCATCTGTGTGTTTAAAAAAGAAATATCTCGGCTGAACAGACTGGGAAGTTTGTAACACTAGAGTTTAATGTTCTTCCACTGAAGCCTCAAATACTGTACAAATGGGACAGTTTACTGTAAGCCCACATTTAATACATCTGTGAATCTGACTAACATACACAAATATTTGTTCAAGATTTTTTCCAACTGTTTTCAAATAAAAGGTTTCCTATTTGTTTAGTTTTATTGAAATGTTTAAATAAACTGACATTACCTAAAGTGAGTTTGTAAAAACAGCAATAACATGCATATACAGTAACTAAATGAATAAATATGAAATGGGGTGAGTTTCTTAAATGTATATATTTAAGTTTATTTGATTAACAAAATAAAGACATGTCCAAAATTGAAATTGATGTCTGTGATTTTCAAAAACTATTATTTCGACCCACAGCGTCTGATGATCCTCTCTCGTGAGTGAAGGAATTTTAACAACTCGCACTCTTTATACTTCACAATGTCAAGCTCATATTTATTTACTCAGAAATTAGGTTAAAAAAAAAAAAAAAACTTTGAGACATAAACATTACCAACAGTAAAGTAAAAATGTACAACCTCCCTCATCCACCGTACTTATAATTGTTTAGTAATACAAATATGTAAATTACACGTCATTTGTCGGTTACCTTATTTTTTAGTTGTGGCTTGTAGAAAGTTGTGATGATTCATGAATCTGTAGCTACTAATAATTAATGTCATTTTTATATTTATTATTGACCTTTATGTCCAACCCCAACCCACAACATCGATAAGATTAAGAAATGAATGTTTCTTTAAGTTCTTCATGTTTATGTTTTTAAATATTTAAAGAAAGTCTTTCCTGGTTTGTGAAGTTAATGAGGAAGTAAAGCAGCTCACCTGACTAATGTTCACTCACCTGGATTACACTGCTGGGTTACTGGTTCTCCACATGTTCATGGTTTCTCATCAACTGTTTCCCCACAACGTCAATTCCTGTAGAGGCAACTAAAAATATTACTATTAAACACTTTGATGCTTGTTTTTTCTGAGGTAAAGAATCGTATTCCGTCCTGGTGTAAAATGGTGACCGGTAAAACTCTGAAAATACTTTCACTTCTGGAGGCAAAAGTCGCCAAACCAGTTTAAAGAGGAAAACCAGCAGATCGAGTTTATACTATAAACAGTTCAGAGAGAGAGAGAGTCCTGCGTTCAGTGTGTGATAGTGACGCTTGTTCTTACCGTTATAATGGAGTCTGGGTTTGGAGAAACACATGAGGAAATCAACAAACAAACTCTGAGTATATAGGACAGTGAAATACAGCTGAAAATCTAAATAATCATATTTTTCTCATTTATTTTGTCATGTATTTAATAATGTAGATCAGCTGAGAAAAATCAAAGCTATTTATTTGCTCTCAGTACATTAAACCTACATACATTTTGCTGCCGCTAGGGTGCGTCTAGATTTCTAGGCTAGTTAAACTGTCCAGCCGTTCCCAAACCTGATGTCTGCGGAAACATCTGCATCAATGCTCTTAAGACGCCAAATCAAACCCAAATAGTGAACAACACCTGTATGGTGAACTTCACCTCTCTCAGACACCAGTTAACACAAACAGAAGCGGCTTCATCGCAGGGAGGCGATCTAGACACCATTCTCCTGATCTGGATGTGGCCTTTTGGGCACCAGTTTGATTTAGGACTCTGTAGTTCAATGTACGACATCCACGGCTGCCACTTGACAGTCGACAAGAGTCAGTTTAACAAAGCACATGGTGTTTTATTTCATCACATAGACATCAATGGGGACTTATCCAACATGCCGAAACTGCCACGACCTCCATTCCAGAAATGGGTCTGGATGAACATGGAGTCTCCCAGTAACTCAGGACAGTGGTCAAATCTGAACAATCTGTTTAATCTGACCACGACTTACAGACAAGATTCAGACATCATGGTCCCTTAAGGGCGAATCTCAGAGAACACTGGTGGAAAGAACGTGGTGAAATCCAGCATAAGAATAAACTTGTTTGCTGGATTGTAAGTAACTGGAACTCAAACTTTAAGCGGTCAAAATACTATGAAGAGTTAAAGGCACACATTAGTATAGAAACCTACGGAAATCAATTCAACAGGCGCATTAGTGATCGAGATTATTCAGATGTGGTGTCCAGCTGTAAATTCTACCTGTCCTTTGAGAACTCCATCCATAAAGACTACATTACAGAAAAACTGTACAACACTGTTCCCGTGGTCCTCGGCCCACCCAGGAAGAACTATGAGGAATTCATACCAGGAAGTGCCTTTATCCATGTGGATGACTTCAACTCCCCCAAAGAGCTAGCTGAACATCTTAAACTTCTGGACCAAAATGATGATTTGTACAGGCAGTTCTTCACCTGGAGGGAACATTTTGTTGCAAGTGCATCTTTGGTCTTGAGCACGCCTGTCATGCTTGCGATCATATCAGAAGAAACAAGAACTATAGAGTAGTTAATGATCTTAACAGCTGGTACTGGGTTTGACAACTGATGTTAACAATAGACTTCAGTCATAGCAGATGCCTTTTTGTGTCAAGGACGAAAACGATGCTGTAAGGAATACACTGTAAAAAGTGCTTGTGATTGAGTTATTGTTCTGACAATAAATCCTTGATTTCTTGACCAGCATCATTCAGCAACACAAACGTTAGTTTGGCCGTCTTAGACTAATATAAGGTTTTGTACAAAGTGAACTCTGCAACCTGAAGAAGAGTAAAGAGTAAGGTAAAACCCTTTTTACAATGCAATTTGCCATTATAGTAGACTGATAAATGGTTTACACAAATTTGTTGTGGGTATACATGAAGGCCTACTGAATTATCTTTGTTGGTACTGTTATTAAAGTAAAGTTAGCTTTTTACATGGATTGCTGACTATTATTTGTGGTGCTACTGCTATTGAGATGAATGGAAATACGAATGCAAAAATGCATAGCTCTCTCTGAGTAGCATAAACTTCCTTGGGATGCGCAAATAAACAGCAATGTTCGTTAGCACCACAGAGTCAATGTGTTTCACTTTTTTCAGTGAATTAACTCATCGATGGCTTACTTACGGCTGACTAAGCAAATAAGTATAGATAGGCGAAAGTACTTGAAAACTTGATGATTGCATGCAAGTTAGTTAAATGTGTTAAGTTTGGGCTAATCTAATTGGTATTTCTTTATGTGGTACACAAACATTTATTTTATAAACCACATAAGACTAAAAATTTGTATAGTATGTCCAAAGAGTCGATGTCATTTAGAACATTGTCTTTTTTATATAGCTTGATAAAAGTCATGCTTATTTCACACAAAGATAGAAAAATTGGATCTGATATTCTTTCTTGAACATGAGACAAAATTTATTTAAACAAAGCATGACAAATCAACTGAATGCAGTTCAACTTGCTTATCACTTAAAAGACACTCATTTATCACCACCTACCATTATAAATATACAATCTGGAAAGATCACTGAATGAATGGATGACCGAATATTACTTTACCGATCTGAATAACTCTTTTCACAGATTACTCAGTTAATTCTGCTGTTCTACAAAGGTCTTTTTCCCAGGTGGGGGTGCACCATTCCTGGAGATACTGCAATACCAGGTCGATGCGTGGAGTAAAGTCCCTATTCCATCTCCCTGATCCACAAATCTATTTAATATATGGCCAACTCTCTGTAACCCCCTCCATCCCTCCTTGTCACCTCTTCCCCATAACACTCTCTGAAGACTTTGACCTCGGCCCATAATTTTCCCAGCAATCGTGAGAATAATCTCTCCGAACGGGGAATATGTTTCCTCAAGCACATTGTTCTCCATTTCCAAAGAACATGCTTTCCCTCTGAAATCCCAGAGACTCTACTAAACTTTTTAGCATCCATCTCGATTAGATTTTAGATTTTTGCCACAGGAGGCAACACATCAAATCTGGCTAAGCACTTGTCACTTGCTCATCCTGACTTGTTCAAAGAGTTCAGAGATCGACAGGTGAGTCCATCATTCAACTGATTTAATTTAGACAGCACTGATCAGCGCACGTACATAAGAGCTTATCAATTAAATATGATACGGTAAACACGAAAGCTCAAATGTGCTTGCATGACAGGCTAGAACCAGTGAAGTTTAGGTCTCATAATTCTGCACTTTCAAACAATCATATATTAATTGAATTTGAATGAATAAAGAGATTAGTGATATTAGTTTTAATATTAGTGATAGTAAAATGAATGGCATATCACTGCCTCTGTGGCGACCCCTAGAGGAAGCAGCCGAGAGAGAGGGTTAATATGAATGTTGGAATAACACTTTCATTACTCAACATTCATTAGGTAACCTGACCTAACAGTATTATATAATTTAATCAGTAATTTATATTTAAATATACTAATACATGTTTTATCATGTTAACATTACTTTATGCAAAAAAGTAACGTTAACATGTTAACTCATTTTAAAAAGCATAAAAGCTTTTTTTCTTAACAATAAGCTTTAGACTATTTATAATGTTTTAATTCAATTCAATTAAATTCAAATTTATTTGTATAGCGCTTTTCACAATACATATTGTTTCAAAGCAGCTTTACAGAAAGTGTATTTCAGAAATGTATATAGACTAAAAATACAGTTAGTTAATCATGTATAGATTTAGGGCATAACATATCGCCAGCGTTGAGTCGTCTCTTCACGGGCGTCGAGTTGTAGTAGAGCGTTTGCAGTGTAAATGTCACTTCTGTAGAAACAAAAGTCAAGTCACATTATTTATACAGCGCTTTTTACAATACAGATGTTTTCAAAGCAGCTTTACAGTGATAACAGGAAAATAATGCAACAGAGTTTGTTCCTGCTGAACAACAGATCTAGAAGAAAATACTGTCATAGTCCAGCTTAAGTAAGTTCAGTGTTGATTCATTTCTGTTGTAAAAAAGTTATTACTTTAGTTCATTTATCTATACAGCCGCTCTGGAGAAAACCATGATGTCATCGTCCAGCTCAGTTCAGTTCTCATATAATGGTGTCAATGCAGATCAATAATATTGTTGAATATTAAGTGTCTCCAACTAAGCAAGCCAGAGGCGACAGTGGCAGGAACTCAAACTCCATCAGTGACAGAATGGAGAAGAAAACCTTGGCAGAAACCAGACTCAGTCGCTCAGTTCTCCTCTGGCCAACGAGCGAACAGTGTATGATTATGATTCAGGCATTACAGGTCAGAGGTCAGATTGGATCTGAACATTTAGAATATTTATCCAGTTCCATCTTGTTTGACTTTGGATGAAGGATTGGATCATTCTGTAAGTCACACACACACACATGTGTGTGTGATGATCACTGTGGGTTTGTGTCTGTTGATTCTGTTGAATGTGATTGTGTCTGTAGAGGCTCTTTATTCTCCATCAGCTGATCCAGAGAAGGTCAGACTAATGTCTAAACCTGTAAGTAAAACACAGACAGTCAAATGTGTGCGACATTATTGCATTATCAACTTTAGAACAACTAAAAGAAACTACTTGGATGATTAAGTGAGAGATTATAATATAATACTGAGATACATGATTGTTAAAGCTGTTTTTAAACATTCAGATTTTGCTTCTAAGTCACCATGAATGATTACCCTTGACCCTTATCTATAACCCTGTATGACTGTCCTCTTTCTGTGTCACCGGGTCAGGTTTATTTATGATAAAGAAACTAGTGATACATATTTACCATTACCTTTTATTGCAATTGACATTGACAATGATAAAAGCAAAATATTGAATTGTTTGAAATAAAAAGAAACTTGAAGATATTTAATTGTTGCTATAAACTATTAAAGATAATTAAGAATTAAACTCTTATTAAACATGTTTATAGTGAGTAATTCACCATCACAATGAAAGAAAACTAGACTTTTATAAATCTTACCACAGTTTCTCCAGTTTACAGTGAGGATCCTGCAGTAGATAAGAAAGATGTTTGACTCCAGAATCTCCTACTTTATTCCATGACAGACTCAGTTCTCTCAGGTGTGAGGGGTTTGATCTCAGAGCTGAAGTCAGAGCAGCACAACCTTTATCTGTAACACCACAATCCCTCAACCTGTAAAGAACAATGATACTCTTCAGTCTCTCAGTTCAGGAAACACTGATATTGTAACGATAACCAGCTGGAGTGCCCTCGAGAGCCACCAGAGGGCGCTCCACAATAGACTATGATCACTTCCTCACAAACTACATTTCCCATAACTCACTGCCCGGACTCATCAGCACTCATCTCATTCACCTGTGTCTTATCACCTTGTTTCACTCACACCATAAATACCTGGTTTTCACATTCACTCAGTGCGAAGTCTTGTTTGTGTCACACTGCATTTCTGAGCGTTTAGCCTGTGTTTTGTTTATTTGGTTTTTGATCTTGGACTGTTTCTTCATTTGTATGATTGTTATCTGCCTGGCCTGACTTGGACTATTCTGACTTTTGATTATAGCTGCCTGCCCTGAATTCTGCCTGTTATCTGGATTACCCTTGCTGTTTGATCTACATTGTTCTGTCTGCCCTGTTTGACCCCACCTGTACGACCTTCCTTATTAAAAGCTGCATTTGGATCCTCTATTCTCGTGTCTTGGAGCAGTTTCGTGACAGATATAAATGATAAGATATTTATGAATCTCTCCATTCTCCTCAACAGATTTGTGTATGAAAGCAGTTGTCACCTCTTCACATCCAATCTTATAACTATCAAAAACATTCAAAAGTAAAATGAGCTCAGAAGCTTTGGAAAGAATCCACTGAAGATTAAACATCCTTTTCAGTTACTTGATGGTAAACTTTTTTTGTATATATTATTTTTGTATATCATTCATTATTCACCACAGGAGAGAAACAGACGACGTTGAGACTTTTATACAATCTTACCACAGTTTCTCCAGTTTACAGTGAGGATACTGCAGTAGATCTGAAAGCTGATTGACTCCAGAATCTCCAACTTTATTCCATGACAGACTCAGTTCTCTCAGGTGTGAGGGGTTTGATCTCAGAGCTGATCTCAGAGCAGCACAACCTTCATCTGTAACACCACACTTACTCAACCTGTAGAGAACAATAACACTATTCAGTCTCTCAGTTCAGGATCTACAGCTCAGATCAGCAGAACTTCACAATCAGACAATTAATCCACGGCACCATTAACAGGTCCAGTCTAAGGTTCAGACCCGCTTCTACAAACTGCTTGATTAGTTAGTTTCCATATCATAAAAATTACAAGAATATTCGATAACACTTTATTTAACAGTGTCCTTGTTACATCTGTTACATGAACTTACCGTAGTAATAACAGTAAATTATGCATAATTACATGCAACTAACCCTCAACCAAATCCTAATCCTACCCTAACCCTATAGTAAGTACATATAGTTGCTTAATATTACTCAGTACTTAAATATATAATTATGTCTCATCTTTACATCATCCAGTCATGTTTAATCTATCATTAATATTGTAAAATTATGTCAGACACATTGGAAAGAATCTAATGAAAATAAAATTCAACATTTCCATTAGTAATTTCACAGTAGATTTTTTTTTTTTTGTATGGCAATCATTATTTACCATTAAAATAGAGGACTATGTTGTAGGGATGGGCGATATCTTGTCGTTTGCGATATACCGTTGAAAATTCTCCCCACAATAAAAATGTGTCTCCTCGCGATAATAACGATAAGTCTAGTTGATGACGTAGTTTTGTGCGCGCCCGATTCACTGTTCACGTGCGGAGTGAAAACAAGCATGGCCGAAGGCGGACGTGTGGCTGAGGAGAAGCTTGTTGTTAAGCGAGGAGCTACCTCCACAATTTGGAACTGGTTTGGTTACAGAAAATCAGATGAGCAGCAAACTACCGTAATATGCAAAGTTTGCAGAAACTACAGAACAGCGCGAGCGGGAAGCGGCACACCTCACGCGAGCAGGGCTTATATGCTCCGAGAACGGACACTGCACTAGTGATATAAAACACACACACACACACAGGTCTGTTAACTTAAGCAATACTTTTAAAAAGGTAGTCTAATATTTTTCTGACTTACAAATTACTGACACAGTAAAGGGTAGATTTAAATAAATAAAAACGAAATTTAAATAAATAAAAAAGAAATTTAAATAAATAAAAAAAAAATGAAATTTAAACAAATAAAAAGAAATTTAAATAAAGAAAAAAAAAGAAATTTAAATAAAGAAAAAGGAAATTTAAATAAAGAAAAAAAAAAGGAAATTTAAATAAACAAAAATGGAATTAAACAAAACACAACACAACTTAAAGGGACACTAAGTGGGAATTTCTCCCATCTAGTGGTGAAACTGTATTTTGCATTCAAACGAATAGTGCTCTCCAGCGCCTCACTTTTCCAAATGTGCGTTGCATCTACGGTTGCCGTTATGCACCAAAAAGCTATGACAGGATGTCTTATAATAGCACTTCGAGTTTTCCTTCGGGTGAACAGGTTTGTTATTTAAAACAAACTGAAACTTGAATCAACGAAAAAAAGAATGTTACAGTATAAATTACTGACTGTGAAAAACATTAACTATGGTAGTTAGTAGTAATGCCGCCTTTATTCGTTATATTTTTGAAGTACGTGCATTGTTAGATATCATCATCATCCGTGCCTTCTCTAACATTCCTTTACTCAATAGCTGCTATTCATCAAAGAGCCTGTTTAACTTACTATGAATAGAATAGATAAATAGATATAACTATAAATGTTCTACTGTCTATATAATAAAGTTCACAACAAAGCAATGAAAAATAAGCCTGTAATTAAGACCGTAACATTGACTTACCTGTCGAGAAGAAAGCAGGCAACTTCAGCATCTCTTTTGAAAGCTTTCTCCTGCATTAGCAATCCCGACATTAACCCTTGTTTTTGTAATCTCCGCTCATGTTTCCTTTTACGGTCTATTTTGGACTTTTTCGATGACGAGGACTCATCCTGTGACTCATATGTATGTATGAATGAACGGTGTATAAATAACCGTGCAGTGCAGCCTTTTAAACTTGCCGGTGCAGTGACAAGCGCCTCTCTCTGCTCTGCTCCTCCGCTTCTGCTGGCTTCAGTCACGTGACGCTGGTTCTGAATGAAACGCATTGTGGAAACGCGTTGGCCTAGTACTTTTTGTCCCTCTCTGCTATTATAGTTTTTCAAGATGGCGGAACTACATGGAAGCCTCCGTGGACTTACCCGTCCCATGTATATAAAGATAATAAATTCTTCGTTTACGAGGATAAGTCAGATCATTGGCATAGGTATTTGTACACCATTGAGGGCATATTTATGAATAAAAATATTGATTTTAGATAATAAAATACCTAAAAAGCTACATATTGTCCCTTTAAACATAACATAATCTGATATTTTACAGAAGAAAGTAATTTATCGTCATGTGTATCGTTATCGCAATAAATACCTGAAATTATCGTGATACATTTTTTAGGCCATATCGCCCATCCCTACTATTGTTAAGACTTTTATAAATCTTACCTCAGTATCTCCAGTTTACAGTGAGGATCCTGCAGTAGATCAGAAAGCTGCTTGACTCCAGAATCTCCTACTTTATTCGATGACAGATCCAGTTCTCTCAGGTGTGAGGGGTTTGATCTCAGAGCTGAAGTCAGATCAGCACAACCTTCATCTGTAACACCACAATCACTCAACCTGTGGAGAACAATGACACTCTTCAGTCTCTCAGTTCAGGAAACACTGATATAAATGATAAGATATATATGCATTTCTCATTTCTCCTCAACAGATTTGTATATGAAAGCAGTTGTCACTTCTTCACATCATCCAATCATGCTTATAACTATTGTTGTGGAAAATATGCAATTGTCCTGTTACAAGTATGCCTTTTTGTAATCTAGTTAACCTGTAAATAATAAAACTATATTTAATTGAAACTAAGAAGCTCGCCTGCTAAAAGTCTTTGATTTCTAATAAACTGAACTGAACAGATCATGAAGAAGTCTTCTGACCTATACATTGTGAGTATGAAAATTCAGATGCTTATGATTTAGGACAGATTTGACGTACTTCACCTAACCTGAGAATAATCAACATAAGTTTAAAAGTGTCTTGAAATACGCACCAGAAAAAAACTCTCAAAAACTATCAAAAGTAAAATGACCTCAGAAGCTTTGGAAAGTATCCACTGAAGATTAAACATCCTTTTCAGTTACTTGATGGTAAACCTTTTTTGTATATATTATTGTTGTATATCATTCATTATTCACCACAGGAGAGAAACAGACGACATTGAGACTTTTATACAATCTTACCCCAGTTTCTCCAGTTTACAGTGAGGATCCTGCAGTAGATCAGAAAGCTGCTTGACTCCAGAATCTCCAACTTTATTCCATGACAGACTCAGTTCTCTCAGGTGTGAGGGGTTTGACAGAGCTGAAGTCAGAGCAGCACAACCTTCATCTGTAACACCACAATCCCTCAACCTGTAGAGAACAATGACACTCTTCAGTCTCTCAGTTCAGGATCTACAGCTCAGATCAGCAGAACTTCACAATCAGACAATTAATCCACGGCTCCATTAACAGGCCCAGTCTAAGGTTCAGACCCGCTTCTACAAACTGCTTGATTAGTTAGTTTCCATATCATAAAAATTACAAGAATATTCGATAACACTTTATTTAACAGTGTCCTTGTTACATCTGTTACATGAACTTACCATAGTAATAACAGTAAATTATGCATAATTACACGTAACTAACCCTCAACCAAATCCTAATCCTACCCTAACCCTATAGTAAGTGCATGTAGTTGCTTAATATTACTCAGTACTTAAATATATAATTGTCTCATCTTTACATCATCCAGTCATGTTTAATCTATCATTAATATTGTAAAATTATGTCAGACACATTGGAAAGAATCTAATGAAAATAAAATTCAACATTTCCATTAGTAATTTGACAGTAGATTTTTTTTTTGTATGGCAATCATTATTTACCATTAAAATAGAGGACTATGTTGTAGGGATGGGCGATATCTTGTCATTTGCGATATACCGTTGAAAATTCTCCCCACAATAAAAATGTGTCTCCTCGCGATAATAACGATAAGTCTAGTTGATGACGTAGTTTTGTGCGCGCCCGATTCACTGTTCACGTGCGGAGTGAAAACAAGCATGGCGGAAGGCGGACGTGTGGCTGAGGAGAAGCTTGTTGTTAAGCGAGGAGCTACCTCCACAATTTGGAACTGGTTTGGTTACAGAAAATCAGATGAGCAGCAAACTACCGTAATATGCAAAGTTTGCAGAAACTACAGAACAGCGCGAGCGGGAAGCGGCACACCTCACGCGAGCAGGGCTTATATGCTCCGAGAACGGACACTGCACTTGTGATATAAAACACACACACACACACACAGGTCTGTTAACTTAAGCAATACTTTTAAAAAGGTAGTCTAATATTTTTCTGACTAACAAATTACTGACACAGTAAAGGGTAGATTTAAATAAAAAAACGAAATTTAAATAAATAAAAACGAAATTTAAATAAATTAAAAAAACGAAATTTAAATAAAGAAAAAAAATTTAAATAAAGAAAAAAACGAAATTTAAATAAAGAAAAACGAAATTTAAAACGAAATTTAAATAAAGAAAAAAACGAAATTTAAATAAAGAAAAACTCAATATAAAGGGAAAAAAGAAATTAAAAAAAAGAAAATAAAGAACAATTAAAAATAAAGAAAAACGAAATTTAAATAAAGAAAAAAAAAGGAAATTTAAATAAACAAAAATGGAATTAAACAAAACACAACACAACTTAAACATAACATAATCTGATATTTTACAGAAGAAAGTAATTTATCGTCATGTGTATTGTCATCGCAATAAATACCTGAAATTATCGTGATAAATTTTTTAGGCCATATCGCCCATCCCTACTATTGTTAAGACTTTTATAAATCTTACCTCAGTATCTCCAGTTTACAGTGAGGATCCTGCAGTAGATCAGAAAGCTGCTTGACTCCTGAATCTCCTACTTTATTATATGACAGACTCAGTTCTCTAAGGTGTGAGGGGTTTGATCTCAGAGCTGAAGTCAGAGCAGCACAACCTTTATCTGTAACACCACAATCCCTCAACCTGTGGAGAACAATGACACTCTTCAGTCTCTCAGTTCAGGAAACACTGATATAAATGATAAGATATATATGCATTTCTCATTTCTCCTCAACAGATTTGTATATGAAAGCAGTTGTCACCTCTTCACATCATCCAATCATGCTTATAACTATTGTTGTGGAAAATATGCAATTATCCTGTTACAAGTATGCCTTTTTGTAATCTAGTTAACCTGTAAATAATAAAACTATATTTAATTGAAACTAAGAAGCTCGCCTGCTAAAAATCTTTGATTTCTAAAAAACTGAACAGATCATGAAGAAGTCTTCTGACCTATACATTGTGAGTATGAAAATTCAGATGCTTATGATTTAGGACAGATTTGACGTACTTCACCTAACCTGAGAATAATCAAAATAAGTTTAAAAGTGTCTTGAAATACGCACCATAAAACACTATCAAAAACTATCAAAAGTAAAATGAGCTCAGAAGCTTTGGAAATAATCTAATGAAGATTAAACATCCTTTTCAGTTACTTGATGGTAAACCTTTTTTGTATATATTATTGTTGTATATCATTCATTATTCACCACAGGAGAGAAACAGACGACGTTGAGACTTTTATAGAATCTTACCTCAGTATCTCCAGTTCACAGTGAGGATCCTTCAGTAGATCAGAGAGCTGCTTGACTCCAGAATCTCCTACTTTATTCCCTGTCAGACTCAGTTCTCTCAGGTGTGAGGGGTTTGATCTCAGAGCTGAAGTCAGAGCAGCACAACCTTCATCTGTAACACCACAATCACTCAACCTGTAAAGAACAATGACACTCTTCAGTCTCTCAGTTCAGAAAACACTGATATAATATAAATGATAAGATATATATGAATTTCTCCTCAACAGATTTGTATAAGAAAGCAGTTGTCACCTCTTCACATCATCCAATCATGCTTATAACTATTGTTGTGGAAAATATGCAATTGTCCTGTTACAAGTATGCCTTTTTGTAATCTAGTTAACCTGTAAATAATAAACCTATATTTAATTGAAACTAAGAAGCTCGCCTGCTAAAAGTCTTTGATTTCTAATAAACTGAACTGAACAGAACATGAAGAAGTCTTCTGACCTATAGATTGTGAGAATGAAAATTCAGATGCTTATGATTTAGGACAGATTTGACGTACTTTACCTAACCTGAGAATAATCAACATAAGGATAAAAGTGTCTTGAAATACGCACCATAAAACACTATCAAAAACTATCAAGAGTAAAATGACCTCAGAAGCTTTGGAAAGAATCTGATGAAGATTAAACATCCTTTTCAGTGACTTGATGGTAAACTTTTTTTTGTATATATCAGTGTTTTCCACAGGTTGAGAATGTGCTTGTGGTGGGCAGGGCAAATTGGCGCTTATTGAGCGGGTTCAGAATAAACTAGTCAAACAGAGGTTTATGAACTCTATTTATTACAGACAATACTCAATATCCTTAACAAATAATTTAGAAATAATGTAGAAATTCATATTATGCATAAATTCATAAAATTTTACTACAAGCTTGAACAAATATATCCATAATGAAAACTATTTACAAAGTTGACAGTTTCTGTCTGAGCAATTAATTTTTCTCTGCTTTGAAAACAACTTTCTAAGGCCTGCCTGTACGGATCGGCTTCAGGGGCAGGTGCGTTTACTAATGCTTAAGCGTGCAGCAAGGTGCTCTCCTTGAAGTTTATTATTCATTATTATTATTATGTCAGTTTTGATCTGAAATAGAAACAAACTTACATAACCATTTTGGAAGATAGCACAAGAGAAGATTAACCGACAATTTTCAAATTGTGCTTTCTTTGTCACACCTTTTTCAGAAAGGGACAATATTGTTTAGGGCTGGGAGAAAAAAAATCGATTCACCTAACGATTTCACCTTTAAACGATTTTAAAATCGATTTTTTTTTATTACAGAATCAATATTAATTCAAATTAAATTGCTTTATATTTGCCCTTGCTTGTAGATGAGGTTGACTGAAGTTAGCCACTTTCGTTTCAACAGAGGATGAAATGTGTCGTTATCTTTGAGTGTTGAGTGACGTAATATAAGTGGACGCGTGAAAGCGTATTGAGACTGAATGCATTGAAAAGCCCTCGCAAGACGCGCAGCGCTACTCATATGCTGAGAGAGAGATAAGACAGTAGAGCTGCACGATTCATCTTTAAAAGACTGTGATCTCGATTCAAACAACCATGCGATCTTCTTCCATTTCGTGTGTCTATTAAACCTTTGACAAAATCATATCGCAACATTCAGATCTGTGTTGCCGCTGACCGAGAGAGAGTCGTCATGAAACTGCAGTCTTTTCCTCAGAGTAGCCTATCATTATTTCTGTGATACAATAGTTCAAATGATCATAGAAGTACTGGGATAAAAGTTTAAAGTTCAAATATATGATAGCGATCAAAATAGAGTAAATCAGCTTTTGATTTGGCGCTTAAAACAACGCATTTATCGATTACATTGTTTCACCAGAAGGTGGCGACAAGTGATTGTTAAAAATGTATTTGTTATTGAATAATTTATTAAAGAGAATGTAGTACTGTATGTTTCTAAAATAAGTCAGAAAAAATATGATGAATTGTTTTTGTAAATATGTCTCATCTTATACATCATGTCTGTATAAGTGTATGATTTAACTTTCCCCCATGGTCTAGTGTTAAAAAAGAATCACAATACTTGTAGAATCGCAATTCTTAAAAATATCTCAATACATATCGTATCGGCACCCAAGTATGGTGATAATATCGACTCGGGAGATAGGTGTATCGTCCCAGGCCTAATATTTTTCCAGTGCACTTTCTACCTTCACAGATACCTTTAGAAAATAAATAATGCTTTAATTAAATAAAAATTTCAATAGAGAAATATGCAATGATGGAAACAACAAAGTGATGCTTTTAAATTTTAAATTAAAACCGCCAGTAGGTGGCAGTAAGTCACTGTCTTTATGAGTGAGTCATCGAGTCATTAATTCATACAGTAACAAAGCAAGTGACTGTAATTATGAATGAATCATTGAATCATTGATTCAAATCCGCAGATTCGTTCACCAACACTGCTGCGGATTTCGTAGCTATTATTTTGTTGCAAAAAATACTGACAATACTGTGTTTAAAATGAACATCACTTAATATTAATACCTTTCGTTTGTTGAACTGTTGTATAAAATCAATGTCTCATTTGCAATCGTGTGGATATTCGTAATGTGATCACAGGAACTTTGAAACTTTGAAGAGTTTGAATCTTAAATCGATCTCTATGCACAGTCTGTGTTTATATTTGTTCTTGCTAGTAAGTGCTAAATACCCACTTTTACAAAGGTACATGGTCGAGAACGGCAGTATAGCGCGATTTGGCAAGGCAACATAATCTGAACGCTCCTATCATACCATACACGCTGCTTGTGTGAATGCAAAAACAGTTTTCACCACAAAAGATGAGGTCATTTGATCGGATGTCATGTATTTACGGCATTTTACCTGCTAGAAATACATGCTCAGCTTAAATGTTATTTTAAGGTGGGGTAGAATTAACTGAACGGGTTAGTATTCGGAATACTCAGAATTCCATTTTACTTTAGAATATTGTCTTTGAACTTCCGTTTATGCGGTCGCTCTGTATATTTCAGTGGCATCGCTCTCAAGGAGTAATTAACTGGTGAAGTGGATTTATTTATTGTAAAGTTAACAAAAGTTATCAAGAGCGTTATAATGTTTAAATCAGATGTCTTAAAGGTCCCGTTGCATGCGATTCCATGTTTCAAACTTTAGTTAGTGTGTAATGTTGCTGTTAGAGCATAAATAATATCTGTAAAATTATAAAGCTCAAAGTTCAATGCCAAGCGAGATATTTTATTTAACAGAAGTTGACTACAAAAAACGGCTCGATTGGACTACACCCCTCTACATCCTGCATTAGTGACATCACCAGAACCGTTTCTTGACTAACCTCCGCCCACAGGAATGCTCCCTCAACTCTACTGGCTACTTGCGCACTTCTTATAACTTAGCCTACTGTGTTTACTCAGCTCTTACAGTGATTTTCTGAAGTAAAACTGACGCTTCATCTTTTGTGTGGTGTACAATAAACTTTATTAAACTCATCAGTACATGTTTGATCATCATTCAGACAGCAGACTTGTAGGCTATTAATAAATAATGGATACATAGCCTACAAGCAGATGACAAATAAGTTATAATAACCGTAATTAAACTACTAAACCATACCTGTTTCATCTCTATACAGCACTCTGACTCTGTAGGCATTATTGTCCGACTCGAAATGAACGCCGTTACAGAGAGTTTCTGATATTATCATCATTCCGTGAGAGGAATTTTTCCTGACAGACTGAGCACGAGCTCATGAAGCTCCGCCCCCTGTGTCGTCCAGCAGCACCTCATTTGCATTTAAAGGGGACACACTGAAACGGCTCGTTTTTCTGAGCCCCAAAAAATGTCAATTTAAACATGCTGTAAAAAATGATCTGTTGGGTATTTTGAGCTCAAACGTCACATACACACTCTGGGGACATCAGAGACTTATTTTACATCTTGTGAAAAGGGGCATAGAACGGGACCTTTAACAAATGTCAGTAGACCAGAAAGATTTTGAAACGAGCCGTTTATTCATAAATACGTTAGATTGCAGTCAGGGGCGGCTGGCCAATAGACCGAGCTAGGCCCCCAGGCTGATTGCTGATTTAAGATACAAATGTTTGACATAAACTAGCCAATCAGCGAGCTCAAATCTAGTCAGCTATGGCCGATTCTTGTAGTGCCCCGCAACCCATCTCTAATATGCAGGATAACAATAAAGGGAAGCAGTGTGTGCGAGGCTTCTCTCGGAGCTGGTACTCTAGAAAGGTCTGGCTAGCTGGATGCGGTCATGCTAATGCCTTATTGTGCTTTCCGTGATTAGTTTTTAAAACAACGGGACAGATCCAGCATGGACAGTTACCGGAGTGAGGGATATGCTGCTGTCTGAGAAAGTAACGAAACAGTTCGAGTTCGAGTTCAATTCCAAATGCAAATGGAAAGTTTGTGCAGTATGTTTGTTTTTGTGTAAGAATACGAATACCTCAACCTTTTAATATTGGCATCAAATAATTACTGACTTTTTCACAGAGCATTGGTATCCTGCAATGTGTGTTAAATTGTGTTTGGGTGGTTATTAATATTAATAATAATTTGTATTTGTATAGCGCCTTTCCAACACCCAAGGTCGCTTTACAAAGATAGTTGAGGTGACAGAAGGGAGTATGCGGACAAAATGCTGAATTTTGCCATTGATTTAATTCTACCCCACCTTAAAATAACATTTAAACTGAGTATGTATCTCTGTCAGGTAAAATGCCGTAAATGCATGACATCCAATTCAAATTACCTCATCTTTTGCAGTCAAAACTGACTGCATTCACACAAGCAGCGTGAATGACCAACTTCGTGAGTTCAGATTATGTTGCCTTGGCAAATCGCGCTATACTGCCGTTCTCGACCATGTACCTTTGTAAAAGTGGGGATTTAGCACTTACTAGCATGAAGAACAAATAAAGACACAGACTGTGCATAGAGATCGATTTAAGATTCAAACTCTCTTCGATCAAAAACCCTGTGTGAGTTCCTGTTTAATGTTAATCACATTATACGAATATCCACACGTCACGAATGCAAATGTGACATTGATTTTATACAACAGTTCAACAAACGAAAGGTGTTAATATTAAGTTGTGTTCATTTTAAACAGTTTTGTCAGTATTTTTTTTTTCAATCAAATAATAGCTTCAACGAAAGCCACAGCAGAACAGCAGCATTCATTCATAAATACAGCTATTTGCTTCGTTACTGAATGAATTAATGACTCGATGACTCACTCATAAAGACAGTGACTTACTGCCACCTACTGGCGGTTTTAATATAATATTTAAAAGCATCACTTCATTTTATCATTGTTTTATCATCATATTTGTTAAAGTAAAAAATGCACTGGAAAAATTGATTCAAGGGGGAAAATATTGTCTCTTACTGAAAAAGGTGTGACTGCAGAGAAGGGGATAGCCTACGTAGAAGGATGTTAAAAGCAATACACATACCAAGGGCAGAAAGTAATATACAGAGGTCACTTGCAAAGTTAGTTTAAAGATACAAACAAAGAACTTTAGTGACATGACAACTGAACGTTCGCAAAGACCCGCCCCCTTGAGTAGCATCTGTCTGCAAAATCGGAGGCTGCATTTTCAGGACCCCACTTTTAGGACAGCATTTCTAGGACCAAAGGTCAAATGTTTTCAGTTTTGTTTGAATTCGTTTATATCACATCTGTGACCCCCACTGGAGCTATCGCTGGGCTGCGGATCTGACATTGTACTGTTTGAATAGATTCTGCTGCACGCCGGAGTGTTTTTGTGTGTAACACAATGTAGCGTCAGGTTAGAAAGCGAATGCTGATTGGTCATTTACTGTGTCTGTCAGATGTCTGCTTCACTTCTGAGTGGCTTGTTTTACGGTGCTGGGCGGAGCAGAGCGAGTGTATTCAGTTCATTCACGCTCGCTCTGTTCGCGTCAGTGGAAAAAAGCGCTAATGCAGTCACAAACTGTTTTGAAATATATCGGCCAAACGGAAAGATTTATCGGCCGATGCGATATCTGAAAAATTCCAAATATTGGCCGATATATCGGTCGACCACTAGTACTAGGCTTAGGCCTAATTTATGTCTATTTATTTATTTATTTATGAAATTAACTTAAACATGTTTTATCCAAATTCTCAAGAATATACAATTTTAACATTAGTCGTTGTTAGGACATCTCTCCTCTAGATAACTTTCCTCTTCATGCTTCTCTCTCCTCCCCCTTTCCCCCCTTCATATGCACGTGCACTACAACATTTTACGCATTTCACACGGGTCATCCACTGAATTGGATTTCGAATTGGATTTTCCTGGGCCGCTCAGGTAAACCTTATGTATGGGAAACCCTGTATATTCTTTTTGTATATCACTCATTATTCACCACACAGGAGAGAAACAGACAACGTTGAGACTTAAATAATTAAATGAGAATTAAATCATGTTTAATTCAAATTCAGAGTACTTGTTTATTCTTACGGAGCCTGGTTGATTTAGTTTACCCCTACATGTTAATTAAACAGTCAAGGCTTCTGTAATTCATGTGTGAATCCTTATGACTCTCTATTACTCTTTATAGCTCTACATTGGTTCATGATTTGTTCATATCTTTGCTGATCATGAATTCATGTAGAAATAACTATTAATTCAGGGATTAGTACTTGATTATTCATAGTACTTCTCTTCTGCCTCTCAACGAAGGCGGTCGCATTTTCTTACCCTCCTCTCCCTTATCTCCCCTGCTTTGCTCCTCTCGTCTCGTCTAGTATACTGTCTGTACTTTGAGAGACTCTCTCCGCACTGCTCTCCTAACTAAGAAATTATGGATTTGATCAACTGGTCTCTCAACGCAATTGACACCATCTTCTCGACGAGAAGCTTGGGTTCGGGGGAACCTGACTGCCCTGCCGGAACATTCGCAGTTGGCTACACGATGGACGCGTGGGAGAGGTGGCGGGTCGTGTGTCTGGCGGCTCTTTCCGTGGAGGACGTTGAAGATATCTACCTATTCGGAACCATGATAACAGGTTTTCTGCTGATTGGATTAGGCATTGCCCTGGTTTATCGAGATATTAAGAAGACGGTGACAGCTGTTCAAAACCCCATAAGGCTGCCCGTTATGATTGAAGCAGTGGGCAGAGCTGTCAGCACTCAGACTGTGACTTTGGTGACTATGAACCAAAATATTGATAACATCTTGGAGAAGCTTACAGCTTTGCAAAGGCAAATGGATCGTGGAGACCCAAATGGACCAGGAGCTGTGTAAATTGGAATGCGGCTACTCGTACCAAGACCAAACAACCCCAATCTTATCTGCTTTCGGCCCCCATCAACGAGCAATGGCCTTGGCCGAGGCCGCTGCTGCAACAACAACTCCTCCAGAAGAGCACTGCTGTGAGACGCTCTTGTGTTCCTTCCCCCACTCCCCACTGACACCTGCTGATTGTTGACTCTGTCTGGGACCTGATCAAGGTTGACTCCATGGCAACTGCTGTGTATCGCTATGACATCCTGCGGACTGAGGCATCTAGATTAGGATGTCAGGCGTAGCGACTCTCCAGGCCTACACATACACGAACTCTTACATATACACAGATATGCAATCACCCTCCCCATCCCCCCATCCCTCGCCTTCGTCGCTTTGTACCCCCAGTCTGACAGGCGGGTCTGACCAGCGCCGTAATTTGGCTGCAGGACCGGATGGCTGCTTGCCAATGCTGGGTTACCTCCATTCCCCACTCCATTCCCAAATCCCCTCCCCTGTTGCAAGTCTTGTGTGTTCATGTACTGATTATGTGCTAATGTTGCTGAGGTGTTTTTTACTGTTCCCAAACTGTACTCCTTACAGGAGCATAGTCTGGGGGTTGCCTTTTTTCTCCTCACCTCTCCTAATGTTATGCTGTATTTTTCTCCTCAAACGAATTTCCCCATTGTGGGATTAATAAAGGTTTTCAATTAATGTTATTGTAAAGGGTTACCTAAGATGTATATGAATTTCTCATTTTACAGTATTGCTTTGGTACGAAAGCACATGCTAAACTCATAAATATGATCATGTTTTATCAGTGTAATGGTTGTTGTCAGAGTGACTTACTGAACTGATCTGGACTCTTTAACCACAGGCATCAGCTTCTGAAGAACTTCATCTGCTGTATTTTGTGCTCCAATAAATTGATTTAGCTCAAAAACCTCCATCTTCTGCTCTGATGTCAGCAACACATAAACCAGAGCTGACCACTGTGAAGAGGAGAGTTTGGTTCCTCCTATTCCTCCAGATGTCAGATAATCTTGGATCTCCTGCATCAGAGAATCATCACCCAGTTCATTCAGACAGTGGAACAGATTGATGGATCTCTCTGGAGAGCGATTCTTCCTGATCTTCTGTTTGATGTTCTGAACTGTTTCCTCTTTGTTGTAGGAGCAGCTTCCAGTCTGTGTCAGTAGTTCTCGTAAGAGAGTCTGATTGGACTCCAATGAGAGACCCAGAAGGAAACGCAGGAAAAGGTCCAGATGTCCATTCTTACTCTGTAAAGCCTCATCCACAGCTCTCTGATGCAGCTCAGATAATGAAGGATATTTCTTCTGGTTTAAAATTTTAGAAAATAAACTTTGTTTGGTGATTTGTCCAAACACATTTCTGTTCTTATATGTAAAGTGAATGTGTGCATATAGAGCTGCTAGATGTTCCTGGATGCTCAGATGAACAAAGCAGAAGACTTTCCCCCGATACAAGCCCAACTCCTCTCTGAAGATCTGAGTGCACAATCCTGAGTACACTGATGCTTCTGTCACATCAATGCCACACTCGCTCAGGTCTTCCTCATAGAAGATCAGGTTGCCTTTCACAAGCTGCTGGAAAGCCAGTTTCCCCAGTTTGAGAATCATGTCTTCATCTTTCACTCTCTTCTCATAGTCCTTCTCATGTTTGATGTTGGTCTGAATGATCAGGAAGTGTGTGTACATCTGAGTGAGAGTCTTGGGAATCTCTCCTCTCTCTGCTTCACTCAACATCTCCTCTAGAACAGTGGCTGAGATCCAGCAGAACACTGGGATGTGGCACATGATGTGGAGGCTCCTCGAGGACTTCAGGTGTGTGATGATTGTATTGGCCAGACTCTGATCACTGATTCTCTTCCTGAAGTATTCCTCCTTCTGTGGCTCATTGAAGCCTCGTACCTCTGTCACTCGATGGACACACTCAGAGGGGACGAGATCCGCTGCTGCTGGTCTGGAGGTGATCCAGATGAGAGACGAGGGAAGCAGATTCCCCTCAATGAGGTTCATCAGCAGCTCGTCCACTGAGGCTGATTCAGATATATTACACAGTTTCACTTTTCTCTTAAAGTTCAGTGACAGACGACACTCATCCAGACCATCAAAGATGAACAACACTTTATATTCACCACAGGATATTTCCATTTCTTTTGTTTCAGGGAAAAAGACATGAAGAAGATCTGAAAGACTGAGTGTTTTGTCCTTCATCAAGTTGATCTCTCTGAAAGGAAGTGGAAATATGAGCTGGACGTCCTGATTCTCTTTCCCTTCAGCCCAGTCCACAATGAACTTCTGCACAGAGACTGTTTTCCCAATGCCAGCGACTCCCTTTGTCAGCACAGTTCTGATGGGTTTGTCTTGTCCAGGTAAAGGTCTAAAGATGTCATTGCATTTGATCGGTGTGTCCTCTGTTGCTGCTCTCCTGGATTGTGTCTCAATCTGTCTCACCTCATGCTCATTATTGATCTCTCCACTTTCACTCTCTGTGATGTAGAGCTCTGTGTAGATCTCATTCAGGAGTGTTGGGTTTCCCTGCTTTGCTGTTCCTTCATACAGACACTGAAACTTCTTCAGCAGATCTGATTTGAATCTGCTTTGGACCAGTGAAAGACT
>NW_028296055.1:0-12500 GCF_964197995.2 Scardinius erythrophthalmus
AATCGCAGCATAAAATGGCAACACTATATAATAAAACTCATTGACTTTCATATTCTCATGCGCAGTCATCAAAGTATAAATCAACTTTTCTATTGTGATTCAGAAATAATAAATGGTTTTGATCACGTGCAATAAACTTCAAGATTTGAAATGTCCAAACAAGTTATTCCAATGTTCAGAGTTAATCTCACTCTATGATGGAGGTAAAGCAGTTCATGAGCGCTCACAGTTCTGTGTCTCTCCTAATAAAGTCACAGAGCAAGTGACAGGGAATTATGATCATATTCATGTTCAGGAGTATTCAGACATCATCAGAACAGGTAATTACCCTCTAATTGAGTAACCAGCATCAGACACTCCAGTCTGGGAGAACACTTCTGCTTAGCATATTTCTCAATACTAACGTTTCATTGAAAATGAGCAGACAAACATGAACAAAACCTGACATGAGAGCGTGATTTGAGATTGAGCTTCAATGGATGGATCCCAAAAATGTTCAGGATTAAATACAAAAAGTTTTAAATCAACACTTATATAGACCCAGATAAATGATCCCATGATATATAGAACCTTTTTTCATGGGATCTTAGATTTAGTTTATTTTTAATTGTAATAGATTGTAAGTATTAGGCAGCCCACTAGAAATATATCACTAGAAAAAGTAACCGCTTAAACATGAAAATATTATGCAATCATTAAAGACATTTCTGCTTATATAGAACCTTTTCAAGAACCCTAGAGTTCTGACCAGAACCAACACTGAAGAAGAGCTTTTTTGTACTTTAAGAAAAACGATCGAAACAGTTGATAATGGTTTCTGTAATGTAAAAATAAGGTAAAAGCACGATATACGCACGCCCTAAAAAGCCACGCAAGCACAACGCTTGCACAGCTGAGCGCACAGGTTTACGTAACAGGACGGAGAGGCCGGGGTCTTACCGTGAGTCTGGGTATTTGGTGAGGGTCGCCAGGCTGCTGGTGTACATGTGTCCGCCCACGTCGATGTGCACGGGCGCGTTGGCTTTGGTGAGCTGAGCCGGCAGAGGAATCCCCTGAGACGCCAGAGGAGAGACCGGAGACCGGGTCAGAGACAGGCGTGACATGCTTCTCCCTTCCTGGAAGCAGACAAACGGGAAAGCCATGGAGAAGCGATGATGCTGATGCTGCGCCTTCACGGTGCGTTAGTGTCTCTCCCACCTTGAGCGCCTGTGCTAGACTTATCAGATCATTTTCTCATCTGCCCCGTCGCATATTTAGCTTACAAATTATTGCCACAGCTCTAATGAAGTATGTTTGCATCCTTTCACTGGTGCAGCCCGAGGGCAGGATACAAGGATGTTTATTAACACTGCAGAGAGAGAGGGAGAGCGAGAGAGATGCGCGAGGTGTTCGCCTCCGGGGATGGGAGAGAGGAGGGGAAAAAACGGAAAGTTTCTAATTAAAGGTCGTGTTATGTGTTAGACGTGATATACTCCGACACCTCGGCAACCAATCTGAACATTTGGGAAACGAGGGCATTGTGCGCGCTCACGTGGAATACCAGGAATCGCTGAGGTTCAGAATCACTCAACTTCCACTGGTACTGGATCTCCATGATGTTCATGATCTTCCCTCGCCGCCTCTAAACACTCTGTTACTGTGTTTTCTCTGCGCACAACCGACTAATTTAATGCAATTTTTCATGCACAATCTTAAATGACTCCTCTACTCTAGTCTCATCTCTGTTCTAGCTCTTTTCTGAGCCATTTTGAAACTTTGGATTGTTGCATTCTTTTATTACAGAGTTCCTTATTTATTTATTTTAAGTCAGTTTGCATACAATCATCTGCTAAATGAATGCACTGGTGTGACGTTTAACATGCATTTCATAATGCAAATGCTCTGAATAAATCCACAGACTGCATGAGACTGACAGTGAGGTTATGCACAAACCTCCAAATTCGAATCAAAGAGCGTTCACACACAAACATCAGCTGAGTATGCTTTTCTTCTGAATGAAAAAGCAAGGCTTTTATTTAACTTTAACCCTGTTCGAACTTGAAGTCTTGTTTGTACAAGTCAAAACCTCACCTCACAATGCACACATGGAAATACGACTTAACATATTCCAGTTTTCATAAAGAAACACTGCTTCATTGTGAACCTGGAGTTCAAAAGGATTTTAACGACAAGTTCTTCCATGCATTGGCTCATTTGTGCGCCACCGCGCAGTTATTTTACCCATACATGGTAAACAGAAGGCGGTTGTTGAGCTCTAGCGCTGGAGGCGATGCGCTGAAGGCAGACGCAGAGTTTTCCAGGGTGTTGCCATCAAGCCCAGAGCACTAATGTTCATTTAATACACAAGCACGATGATACATTACAGATTCCATTGAAAAAAAAAAAAAAAAAGACTTAAGACGTTTTGGCATATGAAGCTATCCCTCATCTCCATATAGCTACGGGCGTTGTAACCAAAAGCCCAGATATTAATGCCGAGGGAATACAGTGGATTTACCCCTCTCTCTCTCTCTCCCTCTCTCTCTCTCTCTCTCTCTGTTAATAGGAGGGACCAGGTAGAAGAGTGAAAGAATAGGCTAAAGTCACAGGAAAAGATGGTACAGAAGAGCACAATGTCACACAAACTCATGTTCATGAGCCCAAAACCCTCCATGCCCTGATCAGACGGTTTACAACTATAAAAATACAACATATTAATAACCATTCTGTAAGCGTTCATATCGTTGACCTTCCTGCAATGTTCAGGGATATTAGTTTATGGCTCCCAAAAATACTAAAATGGGAATCACGTGTTTGAGGAGAAAATAGATTGTATACTTGTAGCTGCTTTTAGGTAGTTGTTCCAAAACCATCCTGACCACATTGAACTGGCATGTCTAGCTGGACTATCTAGTTTAAGTCAAACTTTGGGACGTTTCCCTCGGTTTTCCTCTCAAATAAACACGTTTATTTTCAACACGTAATGGCGGAATCTTTAAAACGCCTGTTGGGACAAACCGCAGACGTTCATGGAAAACGTTCAATGAAACTTACACATGCAATGAAATCAACGAACGCAACGCTTTCTTTCTCCAGTTTCACTTCGGTGCCCTACGGGTTAAAACTTCAATTCAGATCATTTCACAACATGGCGTCTCTCTCACAGCGATAAAGCTTCAGGTATGAGGCATTTCCTCCTAACTACACAGATTCTCGATGCCTAGAGGGTGTTTAATAAGGTTAGAGAATCAGAAAAGCTTGAAATATCTCACAGGACATGATGCGTAAATGCGTTTTGAGGACGCGTCGCGTTTACGCCGCGTTGCAGTCATTCTCGGTAAAACACAAAAGCACCATCACATTAACCATCTACTCTACATTGAGATAAGATTTAATTGGAAATGGTACCGTTTCAAACATCGTAGGTGTCCGAATCGCGATCCGAGTCCGGTTCAATCTGCTCCCAGATGAAGGATTGCGTTGCTCGCTCGCAAGTTTCTATCCGATCAAGCTATTATCTTCCTGTCAGGATTGAAAACCTCGTCAAACTGCGTTAAAACACGCCATAGATGGCCGTGTGTGACTATAACGAGCAGCGCTTCAGTGGTCTGGACGCGTTCAGAGCTCGAGCGCAAACGCGCGCAGGACTGTCTTACCTTCTCCAGGAGACCAGAGCTCTCCTTCCCCCTCTTGATCTTCTTATTTCTTAATACTCGCGTATATCAGCCTCGCCACTGTCTTTTTTGGCCACGCTGAATCTGCTGCTTTGCTTATGGGCAGAAGAAAGCCAATAATCCGTCTCTAAATCAGAGCAGAGCCGAAAGAAGAATTCTGGCTCCAGGCTGCGCAAACGCCTCTGGGGCCACAGGATTAGAGGACAATTAACTCAAACCCGAGCAGACTCATTGGAACAGATGCAAACCTGATATTCCCCCTCGATTATTTTGCTCTTTCGCAAAGTAAAAATAGCTGGCGAGGGTTTAAAGTTCAGCATATAACGGTTTACGCATCAGGCAAGTGTCACCGCGCCGTTCCTGAGACTTTGGAGAGGCAGAAAGGCTGATTTTAATCATTGTCATTTCGTCTGATGTAATATTCCCCCAGGCTCTTTCGCAAAGGCAACACATTTTCCTTCCCTGAACGAGTAAAAGTCTCTCTAGCTAAAGCAGGAGGCGCACTGGAACTTGTTGATAAAGTGGCGATTAAAGACGCGTATAGCTATTCTTTTTAACAAAGCAAATCTAGTATGTGGACCTGGACGCGGTGCTCATGCATGCGGCGCGTTTCCCCGCACTATACTCTCTTTGCTCTAATGTCTGCGAGAATTGTAATGGCAAATTTCCTGGAGGCCATTAAAAGCAAATGACGTCTGGACATCATTCACCGCGCGCCCTCGCAGTGTGCCCGCAGCCAAATGCGCCATTTCAATTATTGCGCACGGCTAGATGGAGATGTCTGTTCCAGGATCTCTCAGGGCAGACGCGCACAACGTCAGTCTAAACCCACACAAGCACAATCTTACACTTCTCGCGCTAGATTCTCATTTATTTAACAGCAGGCAAACAAATAAAGACAGTTGTGCTGGGCATCAGCTGCGCGCAGCGGCCCCGCTTTCCCCGCGCAGGTACTTGATTATTTATTTATCTGAATGTTTGTTTATTTGCGTGTAAATAAGTGTGAATAATTGATGTTGCGCTGAGACCCATAATTACTGTAGTTCTCGCATGCAGGACTGAGGCTTTTCATGATGTTTGGCGCCCACCAGTGTCGGCTTGGACGAATGACAGGAAGAGTATATCATGGAAAAGATTAGTATACATTGATTCATTTTATTACAGTAAAAGAATGGAGGAAAGACAAACAGAACATCATGATTCCCAATAAGTAAAATATATAGAATAAATCAAAGCAATAATATTATAGCTAGTTGTCACATTTTACACACGTCTCGAGTACAAAAACGACTAAATTCATATTGACCTTTTGTGACAACATGCCCCAAGAAAGACACGTGGTCACAATACATGGGGTAGGCTGTCACAGTGGAACCTGCAAATATATATCAGAAATATTAAATAAAACAACTAGCACTGGTGTTTTACTGCGTTATTATATAAAAATATTAAATATAATTATTACAGTAAAAGAATGGAGGAAAGAAAAACAGAAAGATGGTTCATCCTGATTTCCAATAAGCAGAATAAATAGAGTAACGTAGCTAATTGTCATTTTAGACACAAATATTAACGCCTCAAGTACAAAAATACTATTGAACATTTACAAAATACTGCTGAGAGGTTTGACAACATGCCCCAATAGCAACACTACATGGGGTAAGTTGTCACAATGGAAAACCTGCAAATAGTTATCAGAAATATTAAAGCAAACAATACTGTACCTCTCAAACATCGTTCTTCCTTATTTTTGTGATTACACAAAAAGTCTAGATTGAAGATGATTAGATATTTTTTTTATTTGATTAACTTGTGTTTACTTCGAATGAATGATTTTATTTTGGTCACATACCCACAAGTCATATCAACAAATAAACACAATCTACACAATTCACACAATGTATTTTGTGACCAAAAAGGCATAGGCTGAAGCCAAAGGCTTATTTTTTGCCTATCCTAGAGAAAAAAAACAGAAAAAAGAAAAAGAAAAAAAAGAAAAAAATATGAAATAAACACTCCAACCACGTTATATCTCATGAACAAAAACTCTTTAAACATTTTTTTAAATTGTACCAATTGTGATGATTCCTTAATAAACCTCGGTAGACTGTTCCACAATTTTACACCACACAGAGACACAATAACTTTTCCGTGTAGTTTGGGCACAAGCGGGTCTGAATTCAAATTTCTGTCTTAAACTGAACACATCTTCTTTTATATTAAACAGCTGTTGTATGTTTCTTGGAAGTAATTTGTTTTTCGCTTTAAATAATATCTGCGCGGTCTGAAAATCAATCAACTCTTTGTTTCATTATTTTAGATCTACAGAAAAGTGTGTTTTTGTGCTCCCTATACCCTACTTTATGAATTATTCGTATTGCCCTCTTTTGTAATAGGAATAGTGAATGTATTGAACTTTTGTAATTATTTCCCCATATCTCAGAGCAATAACTTAAATATGGCAAGACCAATGCAAAATATAAAATTTTCATTGAGTCATAATCTACTAAATATTTTGCCTTGCTCAATACACCCACACTTCTTGATACTTTAGAGTGTACATGTCTTATGTGAGGCTTCCAGTTGAGTTTGTCGTCTATAATTACCCCTAAAAACTTGTTTTCTCCCACCCGTTCAATAACAACCCCCTGAACTTCTAGCTGTATATGTTCATTATCCCCACGGCACCCAAATAACATTAATTTTGTTTTACTTGAGTTCAAGGATAATTTATTTTCATTAAACCAAGTAACTAATTTATTTATTTCATGTTTCATCATAGATAATAGCATTTCTATGTTATCCCCAGAAGAAAATAAACTAGTATCGTCAGCAAAAAGGACCGGTTTGAACACTGTCGATACATCACATATATCATTAATATATAAAATAAATAATTTCGGCCCCAACACGGACCCTTGAGGCACCCCACAATTTATGTCCATATAAGAGGAAGAGTACTTATCCAATTGCACAAACTGTTTCCTATTTCTCAAATAGTCCTCAACCCACTCCAGTGCCTTCCCCCGTATTCCATAGTGCTCTAATTTCCAAAATAAAATTGAATGATCGACAGTATCAAAGGCTTTTCTAAGATCTATAAATAATCCTGCCGCTATTTTCTTTTGCTCTACTGAATCTGTGACTTCTTCAATGGAATCCAATAAGGCCATTGCCGTGGATCTATTTTTTCTAAATCCATATTGGTTTTCACTTAATATATTATATTTGTCAATGAAATTTTCTAATCTTAAATTAAACAGCTTTTCCAGAATTTTTGATTACACATCTTAATTTGATCCTTTTATTTTGTAATGTTGCAGGTTAAATATAATCATTTTGTTCTGAAGATGAAATTCAAATTGCATTCTGTACAATGTTACAGAATTGTTGTTACTACTTAAAGTAAATGTTCATGCTGCCTTAAAACTTTACGCTTAGTCAACTTAAAATGTGTTGTATTAAGTGACAACTTGGATATTTGAGTTCTCAAGTTAAATCCAAGTTATTCTAACGCACAATTTTAAGTTGTGACAGCTAACTGCAACAATATTTTTTAACAGTGTTGTTTCCGGTATTAATAATAAAATATAATGCTTTAGCAGGACTTTTTTTTTACAGTGCTCATGGCAAAAGTTTCATTGATCTGAACGGATAATCCTCTCTTAACATCTGCAATGCATAAAACAAGATTGTATTTCAAAACAATTGATTAGAAAATAAGGCAACCTGAGTAATCCTCCAGGTCTCAAGACACGCACTCCACACACCACACACACACACACACGAGCGGAAGGAAACTCGTCCCGGGGCCATGAGTGATTTCCTCAGGACTTGTGAACGGAGGAGGAATGCGGTTTGTGGATTCTCCTTCATTAATACAACACGCCTGCAGTTCGTTCAATTACAGCAGTGTGCAGAAGATGCTGGAAGTTTAAAGATTTAAACAGCTTACACAAGTCGCCCCGGGTGCTTTTGTTGCCATCAGTTAATTCCTTTAATTTATGGGTTTTACTGTGCTGTGTGTGAGAAGAGAAGCAGAAGTGGGTCAGATTCCCTGATGATACACACCGAGACTCGCTCGACGACTGACAGTGACATCCAGAAAACTTCCTTTCAACTGATGAGGATGAAGATTGTTTAATGGACAAATGGTGACTCATTGTAACCTGATAAATATTGAAATAATAATATTTAAATAAATAATGTTTATTTTAATCTTTGTTTATAAGACTGAAAGTTGTGGCCTGGGACAGGAGTAAAACATCTTTGCACAAGGCATTTCAAAATCAGCAAAAATATATGAAGAAATGTATGGGAAAGTTTCTAGTACACTTAATGTAAACGTCATATCACAAAAAAGTTTCGATCTAATCTCTACCCTTTAATGAAGAGTATTTAAGACACATTTTAATGTTTTAAATATGGCAGGGTTTGGATTCGGCCACAAACTGTGTTATTAATACAATTTTACACATAAATCTAGCATAATTCATATTAAGCATTTATACTGGAAATAAATGTTTTTGTTAGTAAACTGAAGTAGGACTCAGTCACTTTATACGTTTGTCCTGTTAATGTCACGCTGGCTGAGGTTTGATCAGATGTTTAACGACCATTTCAACAATTCAGATGAGAAGATATATTTGAAGACTTCAGATGCAAAAGCCTCTAAGTGACATTTGAAATTTTCTTCTAGAATGATCATTTTTATCAAGCTCGTATATTTAAGTTCAATAATTTCACTTAAATGACAATTAATAGGTAATCTTCATTGCCATTTAAGTGAAATTACTGAACTTAAATATACAAGCTTGATAGAAATGATCATTCTAGAAGAAAATTTCAGATGGCACTTAGGAGGCTTTTGCATCTGAACTCTTCATTTCTCTATAGAATGCTACAGCATATTATTAATATGCTTATTTCAGCATATTCCTTGTTTAATATGTGCAAGTCCTCAAATTCTGGTCCCTTAAAATTGCTGTATATTACTGTATTTTACATTATAAAAGCAAAGCTTTAACTGCTTTATTTAGGCTCTTTATTTACTTGTTCCAAATATTAAAGTTTCAAGTGTTGATATTGTTATATTTGCCACTAGTTTCTCGATTTTAAGCTTATCCTTTTTACTCAAACTTGAAGATTAGAGATGTATTGATTTGCTTGGCTTCTGTGCATTTTGCAGCTGATGTTATCCAAAGTGACTTACAATGTCTTCAAGCCTTTATTTCTGAAATACATTTTTAGAAAGTTATCTGAAAACAACGTGATGGACATTTGTTTTCTTGTTATTTGTCTTGACATTATTGAAATAGAAATATTTCTCAATCGGTTGATAAAAATCTACAGAATTTTTTTTAATGCAATTTGCTGCAAAACTTGTGTAATTCCTCTGTTGTGCGACTGTTAAACTTCTATGAAATGCAACTGAGTTGGTTTCTTCTTAATGGATGGTTCACCCAAAAAAGAAAATTCTGTCATACCCCTTTTCCACCAACAAGAACCGGGTGCTGGTTCAGAGCCAGAGCCAGAGCTGGTTCAGAGTTGGTTCGACTGACGAGCTTACTAAGAACCGGTTTGCCTTTCCACCGGCTAGAGAGCCACAACAGAGCCAGATCTTACGTCACTGTATACGTCTCATGTTGCCCAGCAACCGCTAGTGCGGTAGCGCCAAACACAAACACTCCAGGCTTGTTCGAGATGCATCGGCTTCTCGCAGATCGATCGCCGCATGACATCAAAGCACTGCGATAGCGATCTAAAAGCACAAGGAGTCGTATGCTCTCCAAACACTCCCGCAGCTCCGATCGGTCCTCGCCGCTCCGGTGCATCTCGAACAAGCCATCAACAATAACGGACGTTGCAATACTATGGATGCTCATGGGTTTGCAAAAATACATCGGAATCCAACGCGTTCGTGCAGCTCGCCGTAACTTACATAGACGGATATTATAATCGAGCTGCTATTAGCTCGACTAGCTGCTATTTAAAAATGGCGGTCACAAGTTTCTATTCGTCTTGTTGGTCACGGTAACCCCGCCCCCAGCCCCTGACGCAAGCGGTTCTTTCTTGGCTCCGTTCTAAACCCTGCAATGATTTGGTGCTACTTAAGAACCAGTTTCACTGGTTCGGAGCTGGTGCTTTGGCGGTGGAAAAACAAAGAACCGATTTGAAACTAGGCTCTGGCTCCGAACCAGCACCAGTTCTGCCTTGGTGGAAAAGGGGTATCATTGAACCTCTTGTCGTTCCAAACCCATAAGACTTTCGTTCAACTTCAGAACACAAATGAAGATATTCTAAAGCTGCAGTCCGTAACTTTTTTTGGGCAAGTACATAACCAGCCAGTGTTCAACACTCTCTGCTTGCCGTAGCTCGATTCAAAACGGTAAGCTTGCAATAATGTTTTTAACTCCAGTGGTACTGGTGGATTTCCGCGGGACATTCGAGCATGTCTTTGCGTCATTACGTCACATCTGTCCACATTACGTCACATCTGTCCACATTACTTCTGTCCACATTACATCACATCTGTCCACATCTGTCCACATTACGTCACATCTGTCCACATTACGTCACATCTGTCCACATTACTTCTGTCCACATTACATCACATCTGTCCACATTACTTCTGTCCACATTACATCACATCTGTCCACATTACTTCTGTCCACATTACGTCACATCTGTCCACATTACTTCTGTCCACATTACTTCTGTCCACATTACTTCTGTCCACATTACATCACATCTGTCCACATTACTTCTGTCCACATTACATCACATCTGTCCACATTACGTCACATCTGTCCACATCTGTCCACATTACATCACATCTGTCCACATTACTTCTGTCCACATTACATCACATCTGTCCACATTACTTCTGTCCACATTACATCACATCTGTCCACATTACTTCTGTCCACATTACATCACATCTGTCCACATTACGTCACATCTGTCCACATCTGTCCACATTACATCACATCTGTCCACATTACGTCACATCTGTCCACATTACGTCACATCTGTCCACATTACGTCACATCTGTACACATTACTTCACATCTGTCCACATAACATCACATCTGTCCACATTACGTCACATCTGTCCACATTACTTCACATCTGTCCACATTACTTCTGTCCACATGAGTGTGAGGATGCTGGAGGTGGAGATTTATAGCCTTTTCTCGCAGCACTTGATATAATTAAACTTTTCTATTTGATGGCGGATCCAGTTCAAACGACAATCACCAGGAGAATCACCCGCTGTAAAACGCAAAAGACTTCGGAGAAAAAAAGAGACTGCAACCGGCCCATGCGGAAACAAGGATAATATCGGAAGGGCATTAAATGTCACGCAATGCTGATGTTGTTAACATTAACAATTTGAGAACAAAGTATAATTTACACGGTTCGATGTGAAATGATAAGCGATCTTTAGATTTAATCAGCGCGATTTACTGCAATGCTTTTTTCCCCTTAGTTGGTCAGAACAAAAGTGGATGATACTTACTTGTTAAGACGACATTTCCCGGTGAAAATTCTTATGTTGGTCATACTTCCAAAAAGCAGAATCTGTGATTGTGAATCCCAGTATCCACACCGGCGGCGACTGACAGCCACATTCTCCTCAAAACATTGGATTCATCCGCGCTGTGCCGTGCCGAGGCACAACCCACGTAAAGCTGATAATTCCACGAATAACTGCAATTGCAGATTTCGAACAGAGATGGCGACAAAGAGGAAAAACTGCGGACTGCAGCTTTAATGAAATCTGAGAGCTTTCATTCTGTCCCTCCGTTGACAGCTACGCAACTACCGCTTTGACGCTTCAAAAAGATCATAGAGAGACTGTAAAACTAATCCATATGAATTGAGCAGTTTAGTCTAAATTTTCTGAACAGACTCGATCACTTTATATGATGAACAGATTGAATTTACTCAGCGTGAATTTTCATTTTTGGGTTTTTTAATGTCATTCCAATTCAAATTTCAGTTCAACTCATAATGTGTTGTGGCCAATTCAATTCAAATGCACACTTATGAATTATGGAGCCAATAAGGTAAATTCAGAATTCCACATTTACGGCGTTGTGTATTACACTGAGAGTTGAATGCTTCTGTCATGAGGACATCAGAAAGCTTCTTGTGCTCATCGCTGTGCATCTGTCTCTGATGAACCCATCGCTCTGGGCGACTGCACTGCCTATAAAAGCAATAAAACCCAACAATGGCTTCTCAAAAATTAACGCAGCATCTCCATATTGATGAGGAAAAATATCCAATCTTTGCTTTTGCCTTTCTTTAAATGTCACAGTGATGGATGCCATATTTCCAGCATGCCATAATCAACTGTTTTTTGATATTTTGAATAATGCTGCATTTGAATTATAGCCAGCAAAAGGAATAATCACTCAAATATGGGAATGCACATGGTGGTGGTGGGAGGGGCTGTATGTAAATGAGTGTGTATGCATTAATGCATGACCCTATAAGAATACGAATCAGGCCTTGGGGCGCTAAAGCAGGTGTTGTTAATAGTCACGCCGCAAGCGCTGAGCCCAAACACACTGGGCTATTTTCAGCCCTGCTTTTCAGCGTCTCTTGTTATTATTTTACGGTTATCTGAGCCCGTTCAATGCCCTTCATGTTCTGCTGTGTGTCACTGCGAAACGGCTTTCATGGACGTCCTCTACATGCATGTCACTATCAGAGAAATCCTGCATGTGTTTGAGTTTATTGAGCAGGTATTTCCAGCTCTTATTATTGGCGAGACAGATGCGGCCCATTATCACAGACTTTTTAATTAGCCAACAGCGCTTCAGGACTACAGGGTGT
>NW_028296055.1:15000-20000 GCF_964197995.2 Scardinius erythrophthalmus
ATAATAATTCAGAAGTTACTGCATCTCACAGCACCATTAAAACACAGACATTCATATATGAAAAATATTGTTTGTGTAAAGATGCACACCATTCAAAAGTTTGGGGTTGGCAAGATTTTAAAATGTTTTGAAAAAAAGTCTCTTCTGCTCACCAAGGCTGCATATATGTGAAAAAAAAAACAAAAAAACAAAAAACAGTAAACCAGTGAAATATTATTACAATTTAAAACCACTTTTCTAATGTAACATATTATAAACTGTAATTTATTCGAGAATTTTAATAATTCATCTAGGCCTGTGTTATGTGTTATTTCAGCTGTAAAGTGTCTAAATCACACTTTTAGATGTTTTGCAACATTGTTCCGACATGATTCCTGTATTTTTAGCCATGTAAACAGTATCTTTACACATGTATGCCATGCAAACATTTCTGGATTTTTTTCTTGTTTTTAATCACACAGCTGTGCTAACACAAGTCTCGTGCTAACACATATTAGCCTATGTTAAAGTGACGTGGCTTTACAGTATGTTGATGTTTTAATTGAGCTCAAAGCGTTTATTCATATTTTACAATAAGAGTAAAAATTCCCAGTTAACAATTTTTGGTTCCCAGAACGTTCTCTTTAGGTTATAAAAATAAAAACCCAACGTCGTTAACTCGCAGGGAACGTTCTAATAACCTCTGGGGAATGTTCTGGAAACGTTCTCTTTAAGTTACAAAAAAAGAACCAATAGAGAACGTTCCCAAAACGGGAATGGTTTGAAGACGGAGAGTAAATAATCCAATTACATATTATAGCCTACTCTCATCTGACGGGTGGGGTAGGCAAGTTTCGTGGAGGCTAGCAATAGCAGCCAGCTTTGAAAGAGCAAACAGACAGCGTTAAACTACCTCATGTCTCAAAAACACATAACATTAAAAATAATAATGAACGTAAACGTACTTAAAGGGCACTGTATCACCTGACTGCTGCAGATTCATTTCGGCATTAATAATGTTGCCATTGAAACGCATAAATTCGAGTTGTGATCCGCTCTGAGTATAACATCACTGGTTTCCATCCTATCCAAATTATAGTTATTATGGCGTGAACGCAGTATAAGCTTGTTGTTTTGGTTCAGAAGGAAGTATAAAAGCTGACTGGTGTTTCGGTTGCAGCGTTTGGTGACTGATGGGCTTTATAAGCCAGAGCAAGCTGGTGAAATGTTCTTCACTCATAGTTTGGAATAAACAATGTTCATTTCAAACTCTTTTTTGTCCATTTAATGATATATAATCTTTTGTCCATTTATATATCTTAGAGTTTGAAAGCATGTGTCTAGAACCACATGTTCCCGCCACATTTCCCTTCCTGGTAGTAAGTTTATATATCATGTGATATTAACAGGTGACCACATACACCACCGGCGCACACCGCCATCTAGTGGTTGAACAATCACATACAACATTTGAAGTGGATCAAAAAAGTTAATCAAATTTGTCCTAAAACAAGAGCGAGTATTGTTCAAAATTCATGTACAACTTTGATGAAAGGGTTTGATCCACTTGACTACTGTATATAAAAATATATTTAGACCACTTACCTTAGAGATTGCAATCAGGATGTAAAGAGACTTTCAACCAGCATAACAAAAAAGTTTCTCGAACAAATCCTGCCTTTAATATTTAGTGTTTGTTGGAAACATTTTGAGTGATAGTAATAGCAATGCTTGACCACTAATAAGTATGAGAAGAGTCAGACTTACCCATTAAAATACATAAATTATTATAATCTTTAAAGAAGACATCAAAAACAATGAGTATTTACATATATAGGCTATAAAAAATATTTAAAAACTTAAGTATTTTTTCTAGTAATAAGGCACCAAAACACAGAAAATGTCCCTATTTATATTCTTGAAATTATTGTAAAATTATTCATTAATTGTTATTTCTAGTACTTAATTATATATTGTACTTAAAAGAATACATCATAAACACAGATGTACCTATTTATGTTGAAATATATAAAATGTTAAACAATTATGCATTTTTACAGCAGTACTTGATTTTAAAAGACACAAAAACATGTACCCATTTAAATAAAAATAAATAAATTATTATAACATTATTAATTAAGACATCAAAATCACAATTTTTTTTTCAACATAATATATAAATGTGTGCATTTATTCACATTAAATAATGTGGATTTACTTGAACGTGGCTTGCAACACTTGATCCGTATGATGCTCCTGATGTGCTCCTGTCACGTACAGTGTGATGTTCACAATAATACATTTATGTATGAAACATGACACATGAAAAAGACAAAAAAGGCCAAAGACAAAATGTTTATTCACTGCGACTGCAGCTCTTCCTGAAACACTGGCAGTGTCAAATAAGGCAAAGGGCTTATAGATCATATGGATTTGTACAGTTTTGCACCAACAACAGTTATACATTCACCAGTTACTGTATGTGTGATATCATATAGATCTATATACATATTCTTAAAGAAGTGTGAGGGACGCAGGTGACAGAAGAAACACTCACGGTTATAAAGCTGACTCAGTCTTTACTGTGAAACACACCAGCACACGTCTTCATATGACATAAATCTATTCTCTGTGATCTCTAATAAAATAAAATAAAATAAAAATATATAATGCTCATCATATATAGCTCTTAAACTGTTTGCATTGGATAAATAAAATCTTTTCAATTCCATAGTCATTTAATATGCTGTGTATGGAAATAAACTCACTTAGGTCACGTACAAGACATCAGCGTAGTGTTGGAAACACACACACACACACACACACACACACACACACACACGCACGCAGGCACGCACGCACGCACACACTCGCATTCTTGTGTTAGTCTAATAAACATAATTTTTAGGATCTAGTACACACACGTCGAGCGATTGTTTCACACACACCCGATTGACAGTCAGAGATGAATTTGCACAAAAGCATCGATCACATCTAAAGCCATTTTACAAATACATAGAAAAATATAATCCTCTGAATGCCCTTTTTACAATTATAGATAAATTATAGATTTATCTGAAAATATCAGTGTAGTTAGTGGTGGAGGATTGAGTGTGTTCGCTAAAGGGAAGTGAGGGATCTTCTTAATATATATATATATATAGGGGAAAACTCTTGCTAAAATACCATGGTATGTGATCATGTCAGATGATACTGTATCATTAGTATATTCATGTACTATAGTACTTATATGGTAGGCTATACTTCAAAATATAACTTCATGGTAGTGTTAAAAAAACGTGGTATTACCATATACATACTATGGTATTTACAAAAAAAAAGTATATAGTAATAAGGTATTCTTCAAAGTACCATGTAAATACCATGGTACATGAGAAGCACTCTTACCATGGTATTTTATACATGTACTTTGCCATTGCAATATTCGTGGAAGTGCCATGAAATATTATAATAGATGAAGTTTACTACCATGGTATATTTCAAAATACCATAGTATTACTATGTGATACCTTCACTGCACCATAGTGCAGTACTTTTTTGTTGCAGAGAATACCTTGCTGACATAGTAATACCATGGTATTTTTGTAAGAGGTGAAATCTATAATAGGATCATTTCACTTTTACAAATGTTGCCCTTTTCTACATTTAAGATGTAAATATAGTCTTATGGTCAATGAAGCAGAACAGGCGTGACACAACAAAGCAACAAGTTTCTATCCTAAACTGAGATATTTGGTCAATTACTTGGTTTCTACGTGTGATGTCATGCTGGAAAGCCCCGCCCACACTGACATCTCATTGGTCTAAAATCCCACTTCATACACTACCATTCAAAAGTTTGGGGTTCAGGGAGATGTTTAATGTTTTGCAACAGTCTTATGTTCAGCGAGACTGCATTTATATGATCAAAAACACAGTAAAAACAGTGAAATATTATTACAATCTAAAATGGCGGTTGTCTATGTGAATATTATTTAAAATATAATTTATTCCTGTGATCAAAGCTGAATTTTCAGCATCATTACTCCAGTCTTCAGTGTCACATGATCCTTCAGAAATCATTCTAATATGATGATTTGATGCTCAAGAAACATTTATGATTATTATCAGTGTTGAAAACAGTTCACATTTTTGTGGAAACAGTGATCATTTTTTGATTAACTTATTTTTCTTCAAAAGAACAGCATTTATTTGAAATGGAATTATTCTGTAACATTGTAACAAAATCTTACTGACCCCAAAATTTTAAACGTTTTGTGCTTCTGTATATTAAACCGGTAACACTTTACAATAAGGTTCATTATAAACTAACATGAACTAACAATGAGCAATACATTTGTTACAGTATTTATTAATCTTTGTTAATGTTAGTTAATACAAACACAGCGGCTCATTGTTTGTTCACAGTGCATTAACTAATGTTAACAAATACAACTTCTGATTTTAATAAGGTATTAGTAAATGTTAAAATTAATATCTAAGATTAATAAATGCTGAAGAAGTATTGTTCATTCTTAGTTCATGTTAACTAATGAACCTGATTGTAAAGTGTTCCCATTAAACCTTTGATAGTTCTGACTGGATTGAGTTTTTACTAAATGTCACTTTTCAGTGGCAAATAAAGAGCATTTTGTGCAATCACCTTCTGAATCTCCAAGAGGACGAGCCTGTGTAAATGTGGATTAGTCTAAGGAGTGTCCGAGCAGATCTTAGCATCGACGGACACGGGTAACCAAGCTTCAGTAGAGATCTTTATAGGGTTTGGAGTAGTTAAACATCAAGTAGTCCATGTAGTAGAAGTCGTACGCTCGCTGGCGCTCCGAAGCGTTCAGCTGGGAAAAGTAATGCTGCGTGATCTGAGTGGAAGTTCTGGCCGCTTTGGGGTTCCCGTCTTTAAACGAGGGGTACGTCAGGTTCTCCGGGGCCCCGATCTTCCGTAACACGAAGTTGGCGTCTTCTTCCAAGGTCTCGACTTTCCCGATGAAGTCGTAGTGCAGGTG
>NW_028296054.1:0-29990 GCF_964197995.2 Scardinius erythrophthalmus
CAAATCAAACGGGCTATGTTGCCGTGGTTTATACCGCCAAGGTTTAATTTAATGAAAAAACTTTTGGTAGGTTTTAGTCAGATGTGGTGAGGGGCATATAACTCACGTCTGTATGGACATGAGGAGACGCTCGACGTCACAGTGGACGGAGAAAAAATTATTATATGTGGCTCTGCAACATCATCACCCACAACAATGATGGCGGCCATTTTAACCAACTCGACGCCTGTATGGGCTGAAGAGAAAATTTTCCAAAGCTCTGCTACATCACCCACCTTCAAAATGATGGCAGCTGTACTCATTTTTACGGTTTTTGTGTCATTCAGGCATATCTCGCGACGCGTTTCGAACTTTCCCAAGGTTCTCATCAGGCGAATTGGAATGACAACTGTCTCTGTTCCCTCTGCAACTACAGAGTGCTTGAGGGCGTGGTCCCTCCAGACTTTATAGTGGTAGAGGGCGGGGTGCCCCTCCCACTACTAAATACCTTTCAGCACTGTATGGTGCTTCATAAATAGTTTTTTCACTATCAATAAATTTTGTTTTTAATTTTAATATTTAATAATCATACACATACACTCACAGACATCACACACAATCCAATCCAGACGAAGGGCAATCCAAAAGCTCAGAGGCGGTGGCGCGGGCTTGGTTAGGTGAAGAGGAAATCCAAGATCTAGGACCCTGAGGTCCCAGAAATGGCTGTGCACTGGCCTACTTTCTACTGACCACTAAAGGACACCACAGGCCCAGAAAGGAGAATGGTCACACCATAGAGAGATACATATATAATTATTAAATAAAAAAATAGAGGGCTAAAATCGCCAGGTTTCAAATCAAACGGGCTATGTTGCCGTGGTTTATACCGCCAAGGGTTTAATTTAATGAAAAAACTTTTGGTAGGTTTTAGTCAGATGTGGTGAGGGGCATATAACTCACGTCTGTATGGACATGAGGAGACGCTCGACGTCACAGTGGACGGAGAAAAAATTATTATATGTGGCTCTGCAACATCATCACCCACAACAATGATGGCGGCCATTTTAACCAACTCGACGCCTGTATGGGCTGAAGAGAAAATTTTCCAAAGCTCTGCTACATCACCCACCTTCAAAATGATGGCAGCTGTACTCATTTTTACGGTTTTTGTGTCATTCAGGCATATCTCGCGACGCGTTTCGAACTTTCCCAAGGTTCTCATCAGGCGAATTGGAATGACAACTGTCTCTGTTCCCTCTGCAACTACAGAGTGCTTGAGGGCGTGGTCCCTCCAGACTTTATAGTGGTAGAGGGCGGGGTGCCCCTCCCACTACTAAATACCTTTCAGCACTGTATGGTGCTTCATAAATAGTTTTTTCACTATCAATAAATTTTGTTTTTAATTTTAATATTTAATAATCATACACATACACTCACAGACATCACACACAATCCAATCCAGACGAAGGGCAATCCAAAAGCTCAGAGGCGGTGGCGCGGGCTTGGTTAGGTGAAGAGGAAATCCAAGATCTAGGACCCTGAGGTCCCAGAAATGGCTGTGCACTGGCCTACTTTCTACTGACCACTAAAGGACACCACAGGCCCAGAAAGGAGAATGGTCACACCATAGAGAGATACATATATAATTATTAAATAAAAAAATAGAGGGCTAAAATCGCCAGGTTTCAAATCAAACGGGCTATGTTGCCGTGGTTTATACCGCCAAGGGTTTAATTTAATGAAAAAACTTTTGGTAGGTTTTAGTCAGATGTGGTGAGGGGCATATAACTCACGTCTGTATGGACATGAGGAGACGCTCGACGTCACAGTGGACGGAGAAAAAATTATATGTGGCTCTGCAACATCATCACCCACAACAATGATGGCGGCCATTTTAACCAACTCGACGCCTGTATGGGCTGAAGAGAAAATTTTCCAAAGCTCTGCTACATCACCCACCTTCAAAATGATGGCAGCTGTACTCATTTTTACGGTTTTGTGTCATTCAGGCATATCTCGCGACGCGTTTCGAACTTTCCCAAGGTTCTCATCAGGCGAATTGGAATGACAACTGTCTCTGTTCCCTCTGCAACTACAGAGTGCTTGAGGGCGTGGTCCCTCCAGACTTTATAGTGGTAGAGGGCGGGGTGCCCCTCCCACTACTAAATACCTTTCAGCACTGTATGGTGCTTCATAAATAGTTTTTTCACTATCAATAAATTTTGTTTTTAATTTTAATATTTAATAATCATACACATACACTCACAGACATCACACACAATCCAATCCAGACGAAGGGCAATCCAAAAGCTCAGAGGCGGTGGCGCGGGCTTGGTTAGGTGAAGAGGAAATCCAAGATCTAGGACCCTGAGGTCCCAGAAATGGCTGTGCACTGGCCTACTTTCTACTGACCACTAAAGGACACCACAGGCCCAGAAAGGAGAATGGTCACACCATAGAGAGATACATATATAATTATTAAATAAAAAAATAGAGGGCTAAAATCGCCAGGTTTCAAATCAAACGGGCTATGTTGCCGTGGTTTATACCGCCAAGGGTTTAATTTAATGAAAAAACTTTTGGTAGGTTTTAGTCAGATGTGGTGAGGGGCATATAACTCACGTCTGTATGGACATGAGGAGACGCTCGACGTCACAGTGGACGGAGAAAAAATTATTATATGTGGCTCTGCAACATCATCACCCACAACAATGATGGCGGCCATTTTAACCAACTCGACGCCTGTATGGGCTGAAGAGAAAATTTTCCAAAGCTCTGCTACATCACCCACCTTCAAAATGATGGCAGCTGTACTCATTTTTACGGTTTTTGTGTCATTCAGGCATATCTCGCGACGCGTTTCGAACTTTCCCAAGGTTCTCATCAGGCGAATTGGAATGACAACTGTCTCTGTTCCCTCTGCAACTACAGAGTGCTTGAGGGCGTGGTCCCTCCAGACTTTATAGTGGTAGAGGGCGGGGTGCCCCTCCCACTACTAAATACCTTTCAGCACTGTATGGTGCTTCATAAATAGTTTTTTCACTATCAATAAATTTTGTTTTTAATTTTAATATTTAATAATCATACACATACACTCACAGACATCACACACAATCCAATCCAGACGAAGGGCAATCCAAAAGCTCAGAGGCGGTGGCGCGGGCTTGGTTAGGTGAAGAGGAAATCCAAGATCTAGGACCCTGAGGTCCCAGAAATGGCTGTGCACTGGCCTACTTTCTACTGACCACTAAAGGACACCACAGGCCCAGAAAGGAGAATGGTCACACCATAGAGAGATACATATATAATTATTAAATAAAAAAATAGAGGGCTAAAATCGCCAGGTTTCAAATCAAACGGGCTATGTTGCCGTGGTTTATACCGCCAAGGGTTTAATTTAATGAAAAAACTTTTGGTAGGTTTTAGTCAGATGTGGTGAGGGGCATATAACTCACGTCTGTATGGACATGAGGAGACGCTCGACGTCACAGTGGACGGAGAAAAAATTATTATATGTGGCTCTGCAACATCATCACCCACAACAATGATGGCGGCCATTTTAACCAACTCGACGCCTGTATGGGCTGAAGAGAAAATTTTCCAAAGCTCTGCTACATCACCCACCTTCAAAATGATGGCAGCTGTACTCATTTTTACGGTTTTTGTGTCATTCAGGCATATCTCGCGACGCGTTTCGAACTTTCCCAAGGTTCTCATCAGGCGAATTGGAATGACAACTGTCTCTGTTCCCTCTGCAACTACAGAGTGCTTGAGGGCGTGGTCCCTCCAGACTTTATAGTGGTAGAGGGCGGGGTGCCCCTCCCACTACTAAATACCTTTCAGCACTGTATGGTGCTTCATAAATAGTTTTTTCACTATCAATAAATTTTGTTTTTAATTTTAATATTTAATAATCATACACATACACTCACAGACATCACACACAATCCAATCCAGACGAAGGGCAATCCAAAAGCTCAGAGGCGGTGGCGCGGGCTTGGTTAGGTGAAGAGGAAATCCAAGATCTAGGACCCTGAGGTCCCAGAAATGGCTGTGCACTGGCCTACTTTCTACTGACCACTAAAGGACACCACAGGCCCAGAAAGGAGAATGGTCACACCATAGAGAGATACATATATAATTATTAAATAAAAAAATAGAGGGCTAAAATCGCCAGGTTTCAAATCAAACGGGCTATGTTGCCGTGGTTTATACCGCCAAGGGTTTAATTTAATGAAAAAACTTTTGGTAGGTTTTAGTCAGATGTGGTGAGGGGCATATAACTCACGTCTGTATGGACATGAGGAGACGCTCGACGTCACAGTGGACGGAGAAAAAATTATTATATGTGGCTCTGCAACATCATCACCCACAACAATGATGGCGGCCATTTTAACCAACTCGACGCCTGTATGGGCTGAAGAGAAAATTTTCCAAAGCTCTGCTACATCACCCACCTTCAAAATGATGGCAGCTGTACTCATTTTTACGGTTTTTGTGTCATTCAGGCATATCTCGCGACGCGTTTCGAACTTTCCCAAGGTTCTCATCAGGCGAATTGGAATGACAACTGTCTCTGTTCCCTCTGCAACTACAGAGTGCTTGAGGGCGTGGTCCCTCCAGACTTTATAGTGGTAGAGGGCGGGGTGCCCCTCCCACTACTAAATACCTTTCAGCACTGTATGGTGCTTCATAAATAGTTTTTTCACTATCAATAAATTTTGTTTTTAATTTTAATATTTAATAATCATACACATACACTCACAGACATCACACACAATCCAATCCAGACGAAGGGCAATCCAAAAGCTCAGAGGCGGTGGCGCGGGCTTGGTTAGGTGAAGAGGAAATCCAAGATCTAGGACCCTGAGGTCCCAGAAATGGCTGTGCACTGGCCTACTTTCTACTGACCACTAAAGGACACCACAGGCCCAGAAAGGAGAATGGTCACACCATAGAGAGATACATATATAATTATTAAATAAAAAAATAGAGGGCTAAAATCGCCAGGTTTCAAATCAAACGGGCTATGTTGCCGTGGTTTATACCGCCAAGGGTTTAATTTAATGAAAAAACTTTTGGTAGGTTTTAGTCAGATGTGGTGAGGGGCATATAACTCACGTCTGTATGGACATGAGGAGACGCTCGACGTCACAGTGGACGGAGAAAAAATTATTATATGTGGCTCTGCAACATCATCACCCACAACAATGATGGCGGCCATTTTAACCAACTCGACGCCTGTATGGGCTGAAGAGAAAATTTTCCAAAGCTCTGCTACATCACCCACCTTCAAAATGATGGCAGCTGTACTCATTTTTACGGTTTTTGTGTCATTCAGGCATATCTCGCGACGCGTTTCGAACTTTCCCAAGGTTCTCATCAGGCGAATTGGAATGACAACTGTCTCTGTTCCCTCTGCAACTACAGAGTGCTTGAGGGCGTGGTCCCTCCAGACTTTATAGTGGTAGAGGGCGGGGTGCCCCTCCCACTACTAAATACCTTTCAGCACTGTATGGTGCTTCATAAATAGTTTTTTCACTATCAATAAATTTTGTTTTTAATTTTAATATTTAATAATCATACACATACACTCACAGACATCACACACAATCCAATCCAGACGAAGGGCAATCCAAAAGCTCAGAGGCGGTGGCGCGGGCTTGGTTAGGTGAAGAGGAAATCCAAGATCTAGGACCCTGAGGTCCCAGAAATGGCTGTGCACTGGCCTACTTTCTACTGACCACTAAAGGACACCACAGGCCCAGAAAGGAGAATGGTCACACCATAGAGAGATACATATATAATTATTAAATAAAAAAATAGAGGGCTAAAATCGCCAGGTTTCAAATCAAACGGGCTATGTTGCCGTGGTTTATACCGCCAAGGGTTTAATTTAATGAAAAAACTTTTGGTAGGTTTTAGTCAGATGTGGTGAGGGGCATATAACTCACGTCTGTATGGACATGAGGAGACGCTCGACGTCACAGTGGACGGAGAAAAAATTATTATATGTGGCTCTGCAACATCATCACCCACAACAATGATGGCGGCCATTTTAACCAACTCGACGCCTGTATGGGCTGAAGAGAAAATTTTCCAAAGCTCTGCTACATCACCCACCTTCAAAATGATGGCAGCTGTACTCATTTTTACGGTTTTTGTGTCATTCAGGCATATCTCGCGACGCGTTTCGAACTTTCCCAAGGTTCTCATCAGGCGAATTGGAATGACAACTGTCTCTGTTCCCTCTGCAACTACAGAGTGCTTGAGGGCGTGGTCCCTCCAGACTTTATAGTGGTAGAGGGCGGGGTGCCCCTCCCACTACTAAATACCTTTCAGCACTGTATGGTGCTTCATAAATAGTTTTTTCACTATCAATAAATTTTGTTTTTAATTTTAATATTTAATAATCATACACATACACTCACAGACATCACACACAATCCAATCCAGACGAAGGGCAATCCAAAAGCTCAGAGGCGGTGGCGCGGGCTTGGTTAGGTGAAGAGGAAATCCAAGATCTAGGACCCTGAGGTCCCAGAAATGGCTGTGCACTGGCCTACTTTCTACTGACCACTAAAGGACACCACAGGCCCAGAAAGGAGAATGGTCACACCATAGAGAGATACATATATAATTATTAAATAAAAAAATAGAGGGCTAAAATCGCCAGGTTTCAAATCAAACGGGCTATGTTGCCGTGGTTTATACCGCCAAGGGTTTAATTTAATGAAAAAACTTTTGGTAGGTTTTAGTCAGATGTGGTGAGGGGCATATAACTCACGTCTGTATGGACATGAGGAGACGCTCGACGTCACAGTGGACGGAGAAAAAATTATTATATGTGGCTCTGCAACATCATCACCCACAACAATGATGGCGGCCATTTTAACCAACTCGACGCCTGTATGGGCTGAAGAGAAAATTTTCCAAAGCTCTGCTACATCACCCACCTTCAAAATGATGGCAGCTGTACTCATTTTTACGGTTTTTGTGTCATTCAGGCATATCTCGCGACGCGTTTCGAACTTTCCCAAGGTTCTCATCAGGCGAATTGGAATGACAACTGTCTCTGTTCCCTCTGCAACTACAGAGTGCTTGAGGGCGTGGTCCCTCCAGACTTTATAGTGGTAGAGGGCGGGGTGCCCCTCCCACTACTAAATACCTTTCAGCACTGTATGGTGCTTCATAAATAGTTTTTTCACTATCAATAAATTTTGTTTTTAATTTTAATATTTAATAATCATACACATACACTCACAGACATCACACACAATCCAATCCAGACGAAGGGCAATCCAAAAGCTCAGAGGCGGTGGCGCGGGCTTGGTTAGGTGAAGAGGAAATCCAAGATCTAGGACCCTGAGGTCCCAGAAATGGCTGTGCACTGGCCTACTTTCTACTGACCACTAAAGGACACCACAGGCCCAGAAAGGAGAATGGTCACACCATAGAGAGATACATATATAATTATTAAATAAAAAAATAGAGGGCTAAAATCGCCAGGTTTCAAATCAAACGGGCTATGTTGCCGTGGTTTATACCGCCAAGGGTTTAATTTAATGAAAAAACTTTTGGTAGGTTTTAGTCAGATGTGGTGAGGGGCATATAACTCACGTCTGTATGGACATGAGGAGACGCTCGACGTCACAGTGGACGGAGAAAAAATTATTATATGTGGCTCTGCAACATCATCACCCACAACAATGATGGCGGCCATTTTAACCAACTCGACGCCTGTATGGGCTGAAGAGAAAATTTTCCAAAGCTCTGCTACATCACCCACCTTCAAAATGATGGCAGCTGTACTCATTTTTACGGTTTTTGTGTCATTCAGGCATATCTCGCGACGCGTTTCGAACTTTCCCAAGGTTCTCATCAGGCGAATTGGAATGACAACTGTCTCTGTTCCCTCTGCAACTACAGAGTGCTTGAGGGCGTGGTCCCTCCAGACTTTATAGTGGTAGAGGGCGGGGTGCCCCTCCCACTACTAAATACCTTTCAGCACTGTATGGTGCTTCATAAATAGTTTTTTCACTATCAATAAATTTTGTTTTTAATTTTAATATTTAATAATCATACACATACACTCACAGACATCACACACAATCCAATCCAGACGAAGGGCAATCCAAAAGCTCAGAGGCGGTGGCGCGGGCTTGGTTAGGTGAAGAGGAAATCCAAGATCTAGGACCCTGAGGTCCCAGAAATGGCTGTGCACTGGCCTACTTTCTACTGACCACTAAAGGACACCACAGGCCCAGAAAGGAGAATGGTCACACCATAGAGAGATACATATATAATTATTAAATAAAAAAATAGAGGGCTAAAATCGCCAGGTTTCAAATCAAACGGGCTATGTTGCCGTGGTTTATACCGCCAAGGGTTTAATTTAATGAAAAAACTTTTGGTAGGTTTTAGTCAGATGTGGTGAGGGGCATATAACTCACGTCTGTATGGACATGAGGAGACGCTCGACGTCACAGTGGACGGAGAAAAAATTATTATATGTGGCTCTGCAACATCATCACCCACAACAATGATGGCGGCCATTTTAACCAACTCGACGCCTGTATGGGCTGAAGAGAAAATTTTCCAAAGCTCTGCTACATCACCCACCTTCAAAATGATGGCAGCTGTACTCATTTTTACGGTTTTTGTGTCATTCAGGCATATCTCGCGACGCGTTTCGAACTTTCCCAAGGTTCTCATCAGGCGAATTGGAATGACAACTGTCTCTGTTCCCTCTGCAACTACAGAGTGCTTGAGGGCGTGGTCCCTCCAGACTTTATAGTGGTAGAGGGCGGGGTGCCCCTCCCACTACTAAATACCTTTCAGCACTGTATGGTGCTTCATAAATAGTTTTTTCACTATCAATAAATTTTGTTTTTAATTTTAATATTTAATAATCATACACATACACTCACAGACATCACACACAATCCAATCCAGACGAAGGGCAATCCAAAAGCTCAGAGGCGGTGGCGCGGGCTTGGTTAGGTGAAGAGGAAATCCAAGATCTAGGACCCTGAGGTCCCAGAAATGGCTGTGCACTGGCCTACTTTCTACTGACCACTAAAGGACACCACAGGCCCAGAAAGGAGAATGGTCACACCATAGAGAGATACATATATAATTATTAAATAAAAAAATAGAGGGCTAAAATCGCCAGGTTTCAAATCAAACGGGCTATGTTGCCGTGGTTTATACCGCCAAGGGTTTAATTTAATGAAAAAACTTTTGGTAGGTTTTAGTCAGATGTGGTGAGGGGCATATAACTCACGTCTGTATGGACATGAGGAGACGCTCGACGTCACAGTGGACGGAGAAAAAATTATTATATGTGGCTCTGCAACATCATCACCCACAACAATGATGGCGGCCATTTTAACCAACTCGACGCCTGTATGGGCTGAAGAGAAAATTTTCCAAAGCTCTGCTACATCACCCACCTTCAAAATGATGGCAGCTGTACTCATTTTTACGGTTTTTGTGTCATTCAGGCATATCTCGCGACGCGTTTCGAACTTTCCCAAGGTTCTCATCAGGCGAATTGGAATGACAACTGTCTCTGTTCCCTCTGCAACTACAGAGTGCTTGAGGGCGTGGTCCCTCCAGACTTTATAGTGGTAGAGGGCGGGGTGCCCCTCCCACTACTAAATACCTTTCAGCACTGTATGGTGCTTCATAAATAGTTTTTTCACTATCAATAAATTTTGTTTTTAATTTTAATATTTAATAATCATACACATACACTCACAGACATCACACACAATCCAATCCAGACGAAGGGCAATCCAAAAGCTCAGAGGCGGTGGCGCGGGCTTGGTTAGGTGAAGAGGAAATCCAAGATCTAGGACCCTGAGGTCCCAGAAATGGCTGTGCACTGGCCTACTTTCTACTGACCACTAAAGGACACCACAGGCCCAGAAAGGAGAATGGTCACACCATAGAGAGATACATATATAATTATTAAATAAAAAAATAGAGGGCTAAAATCGCCAGGTTTCAAATCAAACGGGCTATGTTGCCGTGGTTTATACCGCCAAGGGTTTAATTTAATGAAAAAACTTTTGGTAGGTTTTAGTCAGATGTGGTGAGGGGCATATAACTCACGTCTGTATGGACATGAGGAGACGCTCGACGTCACAGTGGACGGAGAAAAAATTATTATATGTGGCTCTGCAACATCATCACCCACAACAATGATGGCGGCCATTTTAACCAACTCGACGCCTGTATGGGCTGAAGAGAAAATTTTCCAAAGCTCTGCTACATCACCCACCTTCAAAATGATGGCAGCTGTACTCATTTTTACGGTTTTTGTGTCATTCAGGCATATCTCGCGACGCGTTTCGAACTTTCCCAAGGTTCTCATCAGGCGAATTGGAATGACAACTGTCTCTGTTCCCTCTGCAACTACAGAGTGCTTGAGGGCGTGGTCCCTCCAGACTTTATAGTGGTAGAGGGCGGGGTGCCCCTCCCACTACTAAATACCTTTCAGCACTGTATGGTGCTTCATAAATAGTTTTTTCACTATCAATAAATTTTGTTTTTAATTTTAATATTTAATAATCATACACATACACTCACAGACATCACACACAATCCAATCCAGACGAAGGGCAATCCAAAAGCTCAGAGGCGGTGGCGCGGGCTTGGTTAGGTGAAGAGGAAATCCAAGATCTAGGACCCTGAGGTCCCAGAAATGGCTGTGCACTGGCCTACTTTCTACTGACCACTAAAGGACACCACAGGCCCAGAAAGGAGAATGGTCACACCATAGAGAGATACATATATAATTATTAAATAAAAAAATAGAGGGCTAAAATCGCCAGGTTTCAAATCAAACGGGCTATGTTGCCGTGGTTTATACCGCCAAGGGTTTAATTTAATGAAAAAACTTTTGGTAGGTTTTAGTCAGATGTGGTGAGGGGCATATAACTCACGTCTGTATGGACATGAGGAGACGCTCGACGTCACAGTGGACGGAGAAAAAATTATTATATGTGGCTCTGCAACATCATCACCCACAACAATGATGGCGGCCATTTTAACCAACTCGACGCCTGTATGGGCTGAAGAGAAAATTTTCCAAAGCTCTGCTACATCACCCACCTTCAAAATGATGGCAGCTGTACTCATTTTTACGGTTTTTGTGTCATTCAGGCATATCTCGCGACGCGTTTCGAACTTTCCCAAGGTTCTCATCAGGCGAATTGGAATGACAACTGTCTCTGTTCCCTCTGCAACTACAGAGTGCTTGAGGGCGTGGTCCCTCCAGACTTTATAGTGGTAGAGGGCGGGGTGCCCCTCCCACTACTAAATACCTTTCAGCACTGTATGGTGCTTCATAAATAGTTTTTTCACTATCAATAAATTTTGTTTTTAATTTTAATATTTAATAATCATACACATACACTCACAGACATCACACACAATCCAATCCAGACGAAGGGCAATCCAAAAGCTCAGAGGCGGTGGCGCGGGCTTGGTTAGGTGAAGAGGAAATCCAAGATCTAGGACCCTGAGGTCCCAGAAATGGCTGTGCACTGGCCTACTTTCTACTGACCACTAAAGGACACCACAGGCCCAGAAAGGAGAATGGTCACACCATAGAGAGATACATATATAATTATTAAATAAAAAAATAGAGGGCTAAAATCGCCAGGTTTCAAATCAAAGGGCTATGTTGCCGTGGTTTATACCGCCAAGGGTTTAATTTAATGAAAAAACTTTTGGTAGGTTTTAGTCAGATGTGGTGAGGGGCATATAACTCACGTCTGTATGGACATGAGGAGACGCTCGACGTCACAGTGGACGGAGAAAAATTATTATATGTGGCTCTGCAACATCATCACCCACAACAATGATGGCGGCCATTTTAACCAACTCGACGCCTGTATGGGCTGAAGAGAAAATTTTCCAAAGCTCTGCTACATCACCCACCTTCAAAATGATGGCAGCTGTACTCATTTTTACGGTTTTTGTGTCATTCAGGCATATCTCGCGACGCGTTTCGAACTTTCCCAAGGTTCTCATCAGGCGAATTGGAATGACAACTGTCTCTGTTCCCTCTGCAACTACAGAGTGCTTGAGGGCGTGGTCCCTCCAGACTTTATAGTGGTAGAGGGCGGGGTGCCCCTCCCACTACTAAATACCTTTCAGCACTGTATGGTGCTTCATAAATAGTTTTTTCACTATCAATAAATTTTGTTTTTAATTTTAATATTTAATAATCATACACATACACTCACAGACATCACACACAATCCAATCCAGACGAAGGGCAATCCAAAAGCTCAGAGGCGGTGGCGCGGGCTTGGTTAGGTGAAGAGGAAATCCAAGATCTAGGACCCTGAGGTCCCAGAAATGGCTGTGCACTGGCCTACTTTCTACTGACCACTAAAGGACACCACAGGCCCAGAAAGGAGAATGGTCACACCATAGAGAGATACATATATAATTATTAAATAAAAAAATAGAGGGCTAAAATCGCCAGGTTTCAAATCAAACGGGCTATGTTGCCGTGGTTTATACCGCCAAGGGTTTAATTTAATGAAAAAACTTTTGGTAGGTTTTAGTCAGATGTGGTGAGGGGCATATAACTCACGTCTGTATGGACATGAGGAGACGCTCGACGTCACAGTGGACGGAGAAAAAATTATTATATGTGGCTCTGCAACATCATCACCCACAACAATGATGGCGGCCATTTTAACCAACTCGACGCCTGTATGGGCTGAAGAGAAAATTTTCCAAAGCTCTGCTACATCACCCACCTTCAAAATGATGGCAGCTGTACTCATTTTTACGGTTTTTGTGTCATTCAGGCATATCTCGCGACGCGTTTCGAACTTTCCCAAGGTTCTCATCAGGCGAATTGGAATGACAACTGTCTCTGTTCCCTCTGCAACTACAGAGTGCTTGAGGGCGTGGTCCCTCCAGACTTTATAGTGGTAGAGGGCGGGGTGCCCCTCCCACTACTAAATACCTTTCAGCACTGTATGGTGCTTCATAAATAGTTTTTTCACTATCAATAAATTTTGTTTTTAATTTTAATATTTAATAATCATACACATACACTCACAGACATCACACACAATCCAATCCAGACGAAGGGCAATCCAAAAGCTCAGAGGCGGTGGCGCGGGCTTGGTTAGGTGAAGAGGAAATCCAAGATCTAGGACCCTGAGGTCCCAGAAATGGCTGTGCACTGGCCTACTTTCTACTGACCACTAAAGGACACCACAGGCCCAGAAAGGAGAATGGTCACACCATAGAGAGATACATATATAATTATTAAATAAAAAAATAGAGGGCTAAAATCGCCAGGTTTCAAATCAAACGGGCTATGTTGCCGTGGTTTATACCGCCAAGGGTTTAATTTAATGAAAAAACTTTTGGTAGGTTTTAGTCAGATGTGGTGAGGGGCATATAACTCACGTCTGTATGGACATGAGGAGACGCTCGACGTCACAGTGGACGGAGAAAAATTATTATATGTGGCTCTGCAACATCATCACCCACAACAATGATGGCGGCCATTTTAACCAACTCGACGCCTGTATGGGCTGAAGAGAAAATTTTCCAAAGCTCTGCTACATCACCCACCTTCAAAATGATGGCAGCTGTACTCATTTTTACGGTTTTTGTGTCATTCAGGCATATCTCGCGACGCGTTTCGAACTTTCCCAAGGTTCTCATCAGGCGAATTGGAATGACAACTGTCTCTGTTCCCTCTGCAACTACAGAGTGCTTGAGGGCGTGGTCCCTCCAGACTTTATAGTGGTAGAGGGCGGGGTGCCCCTCCCACTACTAAATACCTTTCAGCACTGTATGGTGCTTCATAAATAGTTTTTTCACTATCAATAAATTTTGTTTTTAATTTTAATATTTAATAATCATACACATACACTCACAGACATCACACACAATCCAATCCAGACGAAGGGCAATCCAAAAGCTCAGAGGCGGTGGCGCGGGCTTGGTTAGGTGAAGAGGAAATCCAAGATCTAGGACCCTGAGGTCCCAGAAATGGCTGTGCACTGGCCTACTTTCTACTGACCACTAAAGGACACCACAGGCCCAGAAAGGAGAATGGTCACACCATAGAGAGATACATATATAATTATTAAATAAAAAAATAGAGGGCTAAAATCGCCAGGTTTCAAATCAAACGGGCTATGTTGCCGTGGTTTATACCGCCAAGGGTTTAATTTAATGAAAAAACTTTTGGTAGGTTTTAGTCAGATGTGGTGAGGGGCATATAACTCACGTCTGTATGGACATGAGGAGACGCTCGACGTCACAGTGGACGGAGAAAAAATTATTATATGTGGCTCTGCAACATCATCACCCACAACAATGATGGCGGCCATTTTAACCAACTCGACGCCTGTATGGGCTGAAGAGAAAATTTTCCAAAGCTCTGCTACATCACCCACCTTCAAAATGATGGCAGCTGTACTCATTTTTACGGTTTTTGTGTCATTCAGGCATATCTCGCGACGCGTTTCGAACTTTCCCAAGGTTCTCATCAGGCGAATTGGAATGACAACTGTCTCTGTTCCCTCTGCAACTACAGAGTGCTTGAGGGCGTGGTCCCTCCAGACTTTATAGTGGTAGAGGGCGGGGTGCCCCTCCCACTACTAAATACCTTTCAGCACTGTATGGTGCTTCATAAATAGTTTTTTCACTATCAATAAATTTTGTTTTTAATTTTAATATTTAATAATCATACACATACACTCACAGACATCACACACAATCCAATCCAGACGAAGGGCAATCCAAAAGCTCAGAGGCGGTGGCGCGGGCTTGGTTAGGTGAAGAGGAAATCCAAGATCTAGGACCCTGAGGTCCCAGAAATGGCTGTGCACTGGCCTACTTTCTACTGACCACTAAAGGACACCACAGGCCCAGAAAGGAGAATGGTCACACCATAGAGAGATACATATATAATTATTAAATAAAAAAATAGAGGGCTAAAATCGCCAGGTTTCAAATCAAACGGGCTATGTTGCCGTGGTTTATACCGCCAAGGGTTTAATTTAATGAAAAAACTTTTGGTAGGTTTTAGTCAGATGTGGTGAGGGGCATATAACTCACGTCTGTATGGACATGAGGAGACGCTCGACGTCACAGTGGACGGAGAAAAAATTATTATATGTGGCTCTGCAACATCATCACCCACAACAATGATGGCGGCCATTTTAACCAACTCGACGCCTGTATGGGCTGAAGAGAAAATTTTCCAAAGCTCTGCTACATCACCCACCTTCAAAATGATGGCAGCTGTACTCATTTTTACGGTTTTTGTGTCATTCAGGCATATCTCGCGACGCGTTTCGAACTTTCCCAAGGTTCTCATCAGGCGAATTGGAATGACAACTGTCTCTGTTCCCTCTGCAACTACAGAGTGCTTGAGGGCGTGGTCCCTCCAGACTTTATAGTGGTAGAGGGCGGGGTGCCCCTCCCACTACTAAATACCTTTCAGCACTGTATGGTGCTTCATAAATAGTTTTTTCACTATCAATAAATTTTGTTTTTAATTTTAATATTTAATAATCATACACATACACTCACAGACATCACACACAATCCAATCCAGACGAAGGGCAATCCAAAAGCTCAGAGGCGGTGGCGCGGGCTTGGTTAGGTGAAGAGGAAATCCAAGATCTAGGACCCTGAGGTCCCAGAAATGGCTGTGCACTGGCCTACTTTCTACTGACCACTAAAGGACACCACAGGCCCAGAAAGGAGAATGGTCACACCATAGAGAGATACATATATAATTATTAAATAAAAAAATAGAGGGCTAAAATCGCCAGGTTTCAAATCAAACGGGCTATGTTGCCGTGGTTTATACCGCCAAGGGTTTAATTTAATGAAAAAACTTTTGGTAGGTTTTAGTCAGATGTGGTGAGGGGCATATAACTCACGTCTGTATGGACATGAGGAGACGCTCGACGTCACAGTGGACGGAGAAAAAATTATATGTGGCTCTGCAACATCATCACCCACAACAATGATGGCGGCCATTTTAACCAACTCGACGCCTGTATGGGCTGAAGAGAAAATTTTCCAAAGCTCTGCTACATCACCCACCTTCAAAATGATGGCAGCTGTACTCATTTTTACGGTTTTTGTGTCATTCAGGCATATCTCGCGACGCGTTTCGAACTTTCCCAAGGTTCTCATCAGGCGAATTGGAATGACAACTGTCTCTGTTCCCTCTGCAACTACAGAGTGCTTGAGGGCGTGGTCCCTCCAGACTTTATAGTGGTAGAGGGCGGGGTGCCCCTCCCACTACTAAATACCTTTCAGCACTGTATGGTGCTTCATAAATAGTTTTTTCACTATCAATAAATTTTGTTTTTAATTTTAATATTTAATAATCATACACATACACTCACAGACATCACACACAATCCAATCCAGACGAAGGGCAATCCAAAAGCTCAGAGGCGGTGGCGCGGGCTTGGTTAGGTGAAGAGGAAATCCAAGATCTAGGACCCTGAGGTCCCAGAAATGGCTGTGCACTGGCCTACTTTCTACTGACCACTAAAGGACACCACAGGCCCAGAAAGGAGAATGGTCACACCATAGAGAGATACATATATAATTATTAAATAAAAAAATAGAGGGCTAAAATCGCCAGGTTTCAAATCAAACGGGCTATGTTGCCGTGGTTTATACCGCCAAGGGTTTAATTTAATGAAAAAACTTTTGGTAGGTTTTAGTCAGATGTGGTGAGGGGCATATAACTCACGTCTGTATGGACATGAGGAGACGCTCGACGTCACAGTGGACGGAGAAAAAATTATTATATGTGGCTCTGCAACATCATCACCCACAACAATGATGGCGGCCATTTTAACCAACTCGACGCCTGTATGGGCTGAAGAGAAAATTTTCCAAAGCTCTGCTACATCACCCACCTTCAAAATGATGGCAGCTGTACTCATTTTTACGGTTTTTGTGTCATTCAGGCATATCTCGCGACGCGTTTCGAACTTTCCCAAGGTTCTCATCAGGCGAATTGGAATGACAACTGTCTCTGTTCCCTCTGCAACTACAGAGTGCTTGAGGGCGTGGTCCCTCCAGACTTTATAGTGGTAGAGGGCGGGGTGCCCCTCCCACTACTAAATACCTTTCAGCACTGTATGGTGCTTCATAAATAGTTTTTTCACTATCAATAAATTTTGTTTTTAATTTTAATATTTAATAATCATACACATACACTCACAGACATCACACACAATCCAATCCAGACGAAGGGCAATCCAAAAGCTCAGAGGCGGTGGCGCGGGCTTGGTTAGGTGAAGAGGAAATCCAAGATCTAGGACCCTGAGGTCCCAGAAATGGCTGTGCACTGGCCTACTTTCTACTGACCACTAAAGGACACCACAGGCCCAGAAAGGAGAATGGTCACACCATAGAGAGATACATATATAATTATTAAATAAAAAAATAGAGGGCTAAAATCGCCAGGTTTCAAATCAAACGGGCTATGTTGCCGTGGTTTATACCGCCAAGGGTTTAATTTAATGAAAAAACTTTTGGTAGGTTTTAGTCAGATGTGGTGAGGGGCATATAACTCACGTCTGTATGGACATGAGGAGACGCTCGACGTCACAGTGGACGGAGAAAAAATTATATGTGGCTCTGCAACATCATCACCCACAACAATGATGGCGGCCATTTTAACCAACTCGACGCCTGTATGGGCTGAAGAGAAAATTTTCCAAAGCTCTGCTACATCACCCACCTTCAAAATGATGGCAGCTGTACTCATTTTTACGGTTTTTGTGTCATTCAGGCATATCTCGCGACGCGTTTCGAACTTTCCCAAGGTTCTCATCAGGCGAATTGGAATGACAACTGTCTCTGTTCCCTCTGCAACTACAGAGTGCTTGAGGGCGTGGTCCCTCCAGACTTTATAGTGGTAGAGGGCGGGGTGCCCCTCCCACTACTAAATACCTTTCAGCACTGTATGGTGCTTCATAAATAGTTTTTTCACTATCAATAAATTTTGTTTTTAATTTTAATATTTAATAATCATACACATACACTCACAGACATCACACACAATCCAATCCAGACGAAGGGCAATCCAAAAGCTCAGAGGCGGTGGCGCGGGCTTGGTTAGGTGAAGAGGAAATCCAAGATCTAGGACCCTGAGGTCCCAGAAATGGCTGTGCACTGGCCTACTTTCTACTGACCACTAAAGGACACCACAGGCCCAGAAAGGAGAATGGTCACACCATAGAGAGATACATATATAATTATTAAATAAAAAAATAGAGGGCTAAAATCGCCAGGTTTCAAATCAAACGGGCTATGTTGCCGTGGTTTATACCGCCAAGGGTTTAATTTAATGAAAAAACTTTTGGTAGGTTTTAGTCAGATGTGGTGAGGGGCATATAACTCACGTCTGTATGGACATGAGGAGACGCTCGACGTCACAGTGGACGGAGAAAAAATTATTATATGTGGCTCTGCAACATCATCACCCACAACAATGATGGCGGCCATTTTAACCAACTCGACGCCTGTATGGGCTGAAGAGAAAATTTTCCAAAGCTCTGCTACATCACCCACCTTCAAAATGATGGCAGCTGTACTCATTTTTACGGTTTTTGTGTCATTCAGGCATATCTCGCGACGCGTTTCGAACTTTCCCAAGGTTCTCATCAGGCGAATTGGAATGACAACTGTCTCTGTTCCCTCTGCAACTACAGAGTGCTTGAGGGCGTGGTCCCTCCAGACTTTATAGTGGTAGAGGGCGGGGTGCCCCTCCCACTACTAAATACCTTTCAGCACTGTATGGTGCTTCATAAATAGTTTTTTCACTATCAATAAATTTTGTTTTTAATTTTAATATTTAATAATCATACACATACACTCACAGACATCACACACAATCCAATCCAGACGAAGGGCAATCCAAAAGCTCAGAGGCGGTGGCGCGGGCTTGGTTAGGTGAAGAGGAAATCCAAGATCTAGGACCCTGAGGTCCCAGAAATGGCTGTGCACTGGCCTACTTTCTACTGACCACTAAAGGACACCACAGGCCCAGAAAGGAGAATGGTCACACCATAGAGAGATACATATATAATTATTAAATAAAAAAATAGAGGGCTAAAATCGCCAGGTTTCAAATCAAACGGGCTATGTTGCCGTGGTTTATACCGCCAAGGGTTTAATTTAATGAAAAAACTTTTGGTAGGTTTTAGTCAGATGTGGTGAGGGGCATATAACTCACGTCTGTATGGACATGAGGAGACGCTCGACGTCACAGTGGACGGAGAAAAAATTATATGTGGCTCTGCAACATCATCACCCACAACAATGATGGCGGCCATTTTAACCAACTCGACGCCTGTATGGGCTGAAGAGAAAATTTTCCAAAGCTCTGCTACATCACCCACCTTCAAAATGATGGCAGCTGTACTCATTTTTACGGTTTTTGTGTCATTCAGGCATATCTCGCGACGCGTTTCGAACTTTCCCAAGGTTCTCATCAGGCGAATTGGAATGACAACTGTCTCTGTTCCCTCTGCAACTACAGAGTGCTTGAGGGCGTGGTCCCTCCAGACTTTATAGTGGTAGAGGGCGGGGTGCCCCTCCCACTACTAAATACCTTTCAGCACTGTATGGTGCTTCATAAATAGTTTTTTCACTATCAATAAATTTTGTTTTTAATTTTAATATTTAATAATCATACACATACACTCACAGACATCACACACAATCCAATCCAGACGAAGGGCAATCCAAAAGCTCAGAGGCGGTGGCGCGGGCTTGGTTAGGTGAAGAGGAAATCCAAGATCTAGGACCCTGAGGTCCCAGAAATGGCTGTGCACTGGCCTACTTTCTACTGACCACTAAAGGACACCACAGGCCCAGAAAGGAGAATGGTCACACCATAGAGAGATACATATATAATTATTAAATAAAAAAATAGAGGGCTAAAATCGCCAGGTTTCAAATCAAACGGGCTATGTTGCCGTGGTTTATACCGCCAAGGGTTTAATTTAATGAAAAAACTTTTGGTAGGTTTTAGTCAGATGTGGTGAGGGGCATATAACTCACGTCTGTATGGACATGAGGAGACGCTCGACGTCACAGTGGACGGAGAAAAAATTATATGTGGCTCTGCAACATCATCACCCACAACAATGATGGCGGCCATTTTAACCAACTCGACGCCTGTATGGGCTGAAGAGAAAATTTTCCAAAGCTCTGCTACATCACCCACCTTCAAAATGATGGCAGCTGTACTCATTTTTACGGTTTTTGTGTCATTCAGGCATATCTCGCGACGCGTTTCGAACTTTCCCAAGGTTCTCATCAGGCGAATTGGAATGACAACTGTCTCTGTTCCCTCTGCAACTACAGAGTGCTTGAGGGCGTGGTCCCTCCAGACTTTATAGTGGTAGAGGGCGGGGTGCCCCTCCCACTACTAAATACCTTTCAGCACTGTATGGTGCTTCATAAATAGTTTTTTCACTATCAATAAATTTTGTTTTTAATTTTAATATTTAATAATCATACACATACACTCACAGACATCACACACAATCCAATCCAGACGAAGGGCAATCCAAAAGCTCAGAGGCGGTGGCGCGGGCTTGGTTAGGTGAAGAGGAAATCCAAGATCTAGGACCCTGAGGTCCCAGAAATGGCTGTGCACTGGCCTACTTTCTACTGACCACTAAAGGACACCACAGGCCCAGAAAGGAGAATGGTCACACCATAGAGAGATACATATATAATTATTAAATAAAAAAATAGAGGGCTAAAATCGCCAGGTTTCAAATCAAACGGGCTATGTTGCCGTGGTTTATACCGCCAAGGGTTTAATTTAATGAAAAAACTTTTGGTAGGTTTTAGTCAGATGTGGTGAGGGGCATATAACTCACGTCTGTATGGACATGAGGAGACGCTCGACGTCACAGTGGACGGAGAAAAAATTATATGTGGCTCTGCAACATCATCACCCACAACAATGATGGCGGCCATTTTAACCAACTCGACGCCTGTATGGGCTGAAGAGAAAATTTTCCAAAGCTCTGCTACATCACCCACCTTCAAAATGATGGCAGCTGTACTCATTTTTACGGTTTTTGTGTCATTCAGGCATATCTCGCGACGCGTTTCGAACTTTCCCAAGGTTCTCATCAGGCGAATTGGAATGACAACTGTCTCTGTTCCCTCTGCAACTACAGAGTGCTTGAGGGCGTGGTCCCTCCAGACTTTATAGTGGTAGAGGGCGGGGTGCCCCTCCCACTACTAAATACCTTTCAGCACTGTATGGTGCTTCATAAATAGTTTTTTCACTATCAATAAATTTTGTTTTTAATTTTAATATTTAATAATCATACACATACACTCACAGACATCACACACAATCCAATCCAGACGAAGGGCAATCCAAAAGCTCAGAGGCGGTGGCGCGGGCTTGGTTAGGTGAAGAGGAAATCCAAGATCTAGGACCCTGAGGTCCCAGAAATGGCTGTGCACTGGCCTACTTTCTACTGACCACTAAAGGACACCACAGGCCCAGAAAGGAGAATGGTCACACCATAGAGAGATACATATATAATTATTAAATAAAAAAATAGAGGGCTAAAATCGCCAGGTTTCAAATCAAACGGGCTATGTTGCCGTGGTTTATACCGCCAAGGGTTTAATTTAATGAAAAAACTTTTGGTAGGTTTTAGTCAGATGTGGTGAGGGGCATATAACTCACGTCTGTATGGACATGAGGAGACGCTCGACGTCACAGTGGACGGAGAAAAAATTATATGTGGCTCTGCAACATCATCACCCACAACAATGATGGCGGCCATTTTAACCAACTCGACGCCTGTATGGGCTGAAGAGAAAATTTTCCAAAGCTCTGCTACATCACCCACCTTCAAAATGATGGCAGCTGTACTCATTTTTACGGTTTTTGTGTCATTCAGGCATATCTCGCGACGCGTTTCGAACTTTCCCAAGGTTCTCATCAGGCGAATTGGAATGACAACTGTCTCTGTTCCCTCTGCAACTACAGAGTGCTTGAGGGCGTGGTCCCTCCAGACTTTATAGTGGTAGAGGGCGGGGTGCCCCTCCCACTACTAAATACCTTTCAGCACTGTATGGTGCTTCATAAATAGTTTTTTCACTATCAATAAATTTTGTTTTTAATTTTAATATTTAATAATCATACACATACACTCACAGACATCACACACAATCCAATCCAGACGAAGGGCAATCCAAAAGCTCAGAGGCGGTGGCGCGGGCTTGGTTAGGTGAAGAGGAAATCCAAGATCTAGGACCCTGAGGTCCCAGAAATGGCTGTGCACTGGCCTACTTTCTACTGACCACTAAAGGACACCACAGGCCCAGAAAGGAGAATGGTCACACCATAGAGAGATACATATATAATTATTAAATAAAAAAATAGAGGGCTAAAATCGCCAGGTTTCAAATCAAACGGGCTATGTTGCCGTGGTTTATACCGCCAAGGGTTTAATTTAATGAAAAAACTTTTGGTAGGTTTTAGTCAGATGTGGTGAGGGGCATATAACTCACGTCTGTATGGACATGAGGAGACGCTCGACGTCACAGTGGACGGAGAAAAAATTATATGTGGCTCTGCAACATCATCACCCACAACAATGATGGCGGCCATTTTAACCAACTCGACGCCTGTATGGGCTGAAGAGAAAATTTTCCAAAGCTCTGCTACATCACCCACCTTCAAAATGATGGCAGCTGTACTCATTTTTACGGTTTTTGTGTCATTCAGGCATATCTCGCGACGCGTTTCGAACTTTCCCAAGGTTCTCATCAGGCGAATTGGAATGACAACTGTCTCTGTTCCCTCTGCAACTACAGAGTGCTTGAGGGCGTGGTCCCTCCAGACTTTATAGTGGTAGAGGGCGGGGTGCCCCTCCCACTACTAAATACCTTTCAGCACTGTATGGTGCTTCATAAATAGTTTTTTCACTATCAATAAATTTTGTTTTTAATTTTAATATTTAATAATCATACACATACACTCACAGACATCACACACAATCCAATCCAGACGAAGGGCAATCCAAAAGCTCAGAGGCGGTGGCGCGGGCTTGGTTAGGTGAAGAGGAAATCCAAGATCTAGGACCCTGAGGTCCCAGAAATGGCTGTGCACTGGCCTACTTTCTACTGACCACTAAAGGACACCACAGGCCCAGAAAGGAGAATGGTCACACCATAGAGAGATACATATATAATTATTAAATAAAAAAATAGAGGGCTAAAATCGCCAGGTTTCAAATCAAACGGGCTATGTTGCCGTGGTTTATACCGCCAAGGGTTTAATTTAATGAAAAAACTTTTGGTAGGTTTTAGTCAGATGTGGTGAGGGGCATATAACTCACGTCTGTATGGACATGAGGAGACGCTCGACGTCACAGTGGACGGAGAAAAAATATTATATGTGGCTCTGCAACATCATCACCCACAACAATGATGGCGGCCATTTTAACCAACTCGACGCCTGTATGGGCTGAAGAGAAAATTTTCCAAAGCTCTGCTACATCACCCACCTTCAAAATGATGGCAGCTGTACTCATTTTTACGGTTTTTGTGTCATTCAGGCATATCTCGCGACGCGTTTCGAACTTTCCCAAGGTTCTCATCAGGCGAATTGGAATGACAACTGTCTCTGTTCCCTCTGCAACTACAGAGTGCTTGAGGGCGTGGTCCCTCCAGACTTTATAGTGGTAGAGGGCGGGGTGCCCCTCCCACTACTAAATACCTTTCAGCACTGTATGGTGCTTCATAAATAGTTTTTTCACTATCAATAAATTTTGTTTTTAATTTTAATATTTAATAATCATACACATACACTCACAGACATCACACACAATCCAATCCAGACGAAGGGCAATCCAAAAGCTCAGAGGCGGTGGCGCGGGCTTGGTTAGGTGAAGAGGAAATCCAAGATCTAGGACCCTGAGGTCCCAGAAATGGCTGTGCACTGGCCTACTTTCTACTGACCACTAAAGGACACCACAGGCCCAGAAAGGAGAATGGTCACACCATAGAGAGATACATATATAATTATTAAATAAAAAAATAGAGGGCTAAAATCGCCAGGTTTCAAATCAAACGGGCTATGTTGCCGTGGTTTATACCGCCAAGGGTTTAATTTAATGAAAAAACTTTTGGTAGGTTTTAGTCAGATGTGGTGAGGGGCATATAACTCACGTCTGTATGGACATGAGGAGACGCTCGACGTCACAGTGGACGGAGAAAAAATTATATGTGGCTCTGCAACATCATCACCCACAACAATGATGGCGGCCATTTTAACCAACTCGACGCCTGTATGGGCTGAAGAGAAAATTTTCCAAAGCTCTGCTACATCACCCACCTTCAAAATGATGGCAGCTGTACTCATTTTTACGGTTTTTGTGTCATTCAGGCATATCTCGCGACGCGTTTCGAACTTTCCCAAGGTTCTCATCAGGCGAATTGGAATGACAACTGTCTCTGTTCCCTCTGCAACTACAGAGTGCTTGAGGGCGTGGTCCCTCCAGACTTTATAGTGGTAGAGGGCGGGGTGCCCCTCCCACTACTAAATACCTTTCAGCACTGTATGGTGCTTCATAAATAGTTTTTTCACTATCAATAAATTTTGTTTTTAATTTTAATATTTAATAATCATACACATACACTCACAGACATCACACACAATCCAATCCAGACGAAGGGCAATCCAAAAGCTCAGAGGCGGTGGCGCGGGCTTGGTTAGGTGAAGAGGAAATCCAAGATCTAGGACCCTGAGGTCCCAGAAATGGCTGTGCACTGGCCTACTTTCTACTGACCACTAAAGGACACCACAGGCCCAGAAAGGAGAATGGTCACACCATAGAGAGATACATATATAATTATTAAATAAAAAAATAGAGGGCTAAAATCGCCAGGTTTCAAATCAAACGGGCTATGTTGCCGTGGTTTATACCGCCAAGGGTTTAATTTAATGAAAAAACTTTTGGTAGGTTTTAGTCAGATGTGGTGAGGGGCATATAACTCACGTCTGTATGGACATGAGGAGACGCTCGACGTCACAGTGGACGGAGAAAAAATTATATGTGGCTCTGCAACATCATCACCCACAACAATGATGGCGGCCATTTTAACCAACTCGACGCCTGTATGGGCTGAAGAGAAAATTTTCCAAAGCTCTGCTACATCACCCACCTTCAAAATGATGGCAGCTGTACTCATTTTTACGGTTTTTGTGTCATTCAGGCATATCTCGCGACGCGTTTCGAACTTTCCCAAGGTTCTCATCAGGCGAATTGGAATGACAACTGTCTCTGTTCCCTCTGCAACTACAGAGTGCTTGAGGGCGTGGTCCCTCCAGACTTTATAGTGGTAGAGGGCGGGGTGCCCCTCCCACTACTAAATACCTTTCAGCACTGTATGGTGCTTCATAAATAGTTTTTTCACTATCAATAAATTTTGTTTTTAATTTTAATATTTAATAATCATACACATACACTCACAGACATCACACACAATCCAATCCAGACGAAGGGCAATCCAAAAGCTCAGAGGCGGTGGCGCGGGCTTGGTTAGGTGAAGAGGAAATCCAAGATCTAGGACCCTGAGGTCCCAGAAATGGCTGTGCACTGGCCTACTTTCTACTGACCACTAAAGGACACCACAGGCCCAGAAAGGAGAATGGTCACACCATAGAGAGATACATATATAATTATTAAATAAAAAAATAGAGGGCTAAAATCGCCAGGTTTCAAATCAAACGGGCTATGTTGCCGTGGTTTATACCGCCAAGGGTTTAATTTAATGAAAAAACTTTTGGTAGGTTTTAGTCAGATGTGGTGAGGGGCATATAACTCACGTCTGTATGGACATGAGGAGACGCTCGACGTCACAGTGGACGGAGAAAAAATTATATGTGGCTCTGCAACATCATCACCCACAACAATGATGGCGGCCATTTTAACCAACTCGACGCCTGTATGGGCTGAAGAGAAAATTTTCCAAAGCTCTGCTACATCACCCACCTTCAAAATGATGGCAGCTGTACTCATTTTTACGGTTTTTGTGTCATTCAGGCATATCTCGCGACGCGTTTCGAACTTTCCCAAGGTTCTCATCAGGCGAATTGGAATGACAACTGTCTCTGTTCCCTCTGCAACTACAGAGTGCTTGAGGGCGTGGTCCCTCCAGACTTTATAGTGGTAGAGGGCGGGGTGCCCCTCCCACTACTAAATACCTTTCAGCACTGTATGGTGCTTCATAAATAGTTTTTTCACTATCAATAAATTTTGTTTTTAATTTTAATATTTAATAATCATACACATACACTCACAGACATCACACACAATCCAATCCAGACGAAGGGCAATCCAAAAGCTCAGAGGCGGTGGCGCGGGCTTGGTTAGGTGAAGAGGAAATCCAAGATCTAGGACCCTGAGGTCCCAGAAATGGCTGTGCACTGGCCTACTTTCTACTGACCACTAAAGGACACCACAGGCCCAGAAAGGAGAATGGTCACACCATAGAGAGATACATATATAATTATTAAATAAAAAAATAGAGGGCTAAAATCGCCAGGTTTCAAATCAAACGGGCTATGTTGCCGTGGTTTATACCGCCAAGGGTTTAATTTAATGAAAAAACTTTTGGTAGGTTTTAGTCAGATGTGGTGAGGGGCATATAACTCACGTCTGTATGGACATGAGGAGACGCTCGACGTCACAGTGGACGGAGAAAAAATTATATGTGGCTCTGCAACATCATCACCCACAACAATGATGGCGGCCATTTTAACCAACTCGACGCCTGTATGGGCTGAAGAGAAAATTTTCCAAAGCTCTGCTACATCACCCACCTTCAAAATGATGGCAGCTGTACTCATTTTTACGGTTTTTGTGTCATTCAGGCATATCTCGCGACGCGTTTCGAACTTTCCCAAGGTTCTCATCAGGCGAATTGGAATGACAACTGTCTCTGTTCCCTCTGCAACTACAGAGTGCTTGAGGGCGTGGTCCCTCCAGACTTTATAGTGGTAGAGGGCGGGGTGCCCCTCCCACTACTAAATACCTTTCAGCACTGTATGGTGCTTCATAAATAGTTTTTTCACTATCAATAAATTTTGTTTTTAATTTTAATATTTAATAATCATACACATACACTCACAGACATCACACACAATCCAATCCAGACGAAGGGCAATCCAAAAGCTCAGAGGCGGTGGCGCGGGCTTGGTTAGGTGAAGAGGAAATCCAAGATCTAGGACCCTGAGGTCCCAGAAATGGCTGTGCACTGGCCTACTTTCTACTGACCACTAAAGGACACCACAGGCCCAGAAAGGAGAATGGTCACACCATAGAGAGATACATATATAATTATTAAATAAAAAAATAGAGGGCTAAAATCGCCAGGTTTCAAATCAAACGGGCTATGTTGCCGTGGTTTATACCGCCAAGGGTTTAATTTAATGAAAAAACTTTTGGTAGGTTTTAGTCAGATGTGGTGAGGGGCATATAACTCACGTCTGTATGGACATGAGGAGACGCTCGACGTCACAGTGGACGGAGAAAAAATTATATGTGGCTCTGCAACATCATCACCCACAACAATGATGGCGGCCATTTTAACCAACTCGACGCCTGTATGGGCTGAAGAGAAAATTTTCCAAAGCTCTGCTACATCACCCACCTTCAAAATGATGGCAGCTGTACTCATTTTTACGGTTTTTGTGTCATTCAGGCATATCTCGCGACGCGTTTCGAACTTTCCCAAGGTTCTCATCAGGCGAATTGGAATGACAACTGTCTCTGTTCCCTCTGCAACTACAGAGTGCTTGAGGGCGTGGTCCCTCCAGACTTTATAGTGGTAGAGGGCGGGGTGCCCCTCCCACTACTAAATACCTTTCAGCACTGTATGGTGCTTCATAAATAGTTTTTTCACTATCAATAAATTTTGTTTTTAATTTTAATATTTAATAATCATACACATACACTCACAGACATCACACACAATCCAATCCAGACGAAGGGCAATCCAAAAGCTCAGAGGCGGTGGCGCGGGCTTGGTTAGGTGAAGAGGAAATCCAAGATCTAGGACCCTGAGGTCCCAGAAATGGCTGTGCACTGGCCTACTTTCTACTGACCACTAAAGGACACCACAGGCCCAGAAAGGAGAATGGTCACACCATAGAGAGATACATATATAATTATTAAATAAAAAAATAGAGGGCTAAAATCGCCAGGTTTCAAATCAAACGGGCTATGTTGCCGTGGTTTATACCGCCAAGGGTTTAATTTAATGAAAAAACTTTTGGTAGGTTTTAGTCAGATGTGGTGAGGGGCATATAACTCACGTCTGTATGGACATGAGGAGACGCTCGACGTCACAGTGGACGGAGAAAAAATTATATGTGGCTCTGCAACATCATCACCCACAACAATGATGGCGGCCATTTTAACCAACTCGACGCCTGTATGGGCTGAAGAGAAAATTTTCCAAAGCTCTGCTACATCACCCACCTTCAAAATGATGGCAGCTGTACTCATTTTTACGGTTTTTGTGTCATTCAGGCATATCTCGCGACGCGTTTCGAACTTTCCCAAGGTTCTCATCAGGCGAATTGGAATGACAACTGTCTCTGTTCCCTCTGCAACTACAGAGTGCTTGAGGGCGTGGTCCCTCCAGACTTTATAGTGGTAGAGGGCGGGGTGCCCCTCCCACTACTAAATACCTTTCAGCACTGTATGGTGCTTCATAAATAGTTTTTTCACTATCAATAAATTTTGTTTTTAATTTTAATATTTAATAATCATACACATACACTCACAGACATCACACACAATCCAATCCAGACGAAGGGCAATCCAAAAGCTCAGAGGCGGTGGCGCGGGCTTGGTTAGGTGAAGAGGAAATCCAAGATCTAGGACCCTGAGGTCCCAGAAATGGCTGTGCACTGGCCTACTTTCTACTGACCACTAAAGGACACCACAGGCCCAGAAAGGAGAATGGTCACACCATAGAGAGATACATATATAATTATTAAATAAAAAAATAGAGGGCTAAAATCGCCAGGTTTCAAATCAAACGGGCTATGTTGCCGTGGTTTATACCGCCAAGGGTTTAATTTAATGAAAAAACTTTTGGTAGGTTTTAGTCAGATGTGGTGAGGGGCATATAACTCACGTCTGTATGGACATGAGGAGACGCTCGACGTCACAGTGGACGGAGAAAAAATTATATGTGGCTCTGCAACATCATCACCCACAACAATGATGGCGGCCATTTTAACCAACTCGACGCCTGTATGGGCTGAAGAGAAAATTTTCCAAAGCTCTGCTACATCACCCACCTTCAAAATGATGGCAGCTGTACTCATTTTTACGGTTTTTGTGTCATTCAGGCATATCTCGCGACGCGTTTCGAACTTTCCCAAGGTTCTCATCAGGCGAATTGGAATGACAACTGTCTCTGTTCCCTCTGCAACTACAGAGTGCTTGAGGGCGTGGTCCCTCCAGACTTTATAGTGGTAGAGGGCGGGGTGCCCCTCCCACTACTAAATACCTTTCAGCACTGTATGGTGCTTCATAAATAGTTTTTTCACTATCAATAAATTTTGTTTTTAATTTTAATATTTAATAATCATACACATACACTCACAGACATCACACACAATCCAATCCAGACGAAGGGCAATCCAAAAGCTCAGAGGCGGTGGCGCGGGCTTGGTTAGGTGAAGAGGAAATCCAAGATCTAGGACCCTGAGGTCCCAGAAATGGCTGTGCACTGGCCTACTTTCTACTGACCACTAAAGGACACCACAGGCCCAGAAAGGAGAATGGTCACACCATAGAGAGATACATATATAATTATTAAATAAAAAAATAGAGGGCTAAAATCGCCAGGTTTCAAATCAAACGGGCTATGTTGCCGTGGTTTATACCGCCAAGGGTTTAATTTAA
>NW_028296053.1:0-29958 GCF_964197995.2 Scardinius erythrophthalmus
AATCATTCCAATATAGTCCCAATTTATACACTGAAAAATGTATATTACAAATCTAAAAATTATTTTCTATTAAGTTGTGTGTGTGTAGCCTGTGTGTGTGTGTGTGTGTGTGTGTGTGTGTATATTTATTTTAGTCAATTTAATGGATTAATATCTAGCTATTTTTTTTAAATGTTTTAATTTATTTATCTATTTTAATCTAATTTATAACATCGTGACGCATATGCATACTATAATGAAATATTTGTGATATGTACTTGTGATGCATGCAAAGTTATTTTGTCAGAATTACTTTTGCATGTGTTTAATGGTGTAACTACGGTATTTACCAGCAGGGGCTTAATTGTTGACGCAAACCAGACAAAGAACGCGTAAAGTAATTATTACCAGAGCTTCTCAGTGATTATTGATACTTTGCACGTGACGTCAGTTGTACTGGCTGGCGGGCAAGAACGTCATTCTCTAGCAACGAAAACCAGTAAATAATCAAGGATTTTGCCAGGACGTTGACAGTTTTAATATACAAAAGTTGGTGTTTTGAAGTGTACACGACATGCCAGATAGTTGTTGTGCGATTGGATGCACTAACCGCGTTTGTTGCCCGCCAGATATCACGTGACTGCAAAGTATCAATAGTCCCGTCCGAATGTGCCATTTGAGTAATCATTATGGACAATGTAGGTAAAGATTACATTGCGTTAGAGCTGGTAACCAGGCTGCTTCTGGGTCCGTGTACTTTTTGATGTACCAGTTATGCACCAGCTCGTTTATTCGTTTTTTAGTTTAGTTTAAAAAACAAAAAATGAGATTTTGGCTCGATTTTTCATTTTCGTTTATGGTGTACAAATCGGTTTATGGGTTCGATATTTCATTTGCACACGTGGGCGGCGCTGAAACGCCCCTTTCATCTGATTGGTCAAAATACTCCGCCTTCAGTAAGCTACGAGCTTTTCTTTCTGTCAGGCAGAATAAGAGTCAGTACGAGTGCGGCACTGACAAATGCACTTTAATATAATAATGTCTGAAACCACCACTCACTGTTAACTACGCACAATTTTTGAAGCAGAAATATGTTGCTGGTCACGTAATTCGTGCTGCTGCAACTTGCAAGCGACCCCAATAATGTGAGCCACAGTATGACAGATTAGTTTAGCATGATGTATTTTACATTGATAAATACAGTGTAGTTCAAATATCTCTTTAGATAAAAGTTAATAATAGGCTGAACTGTACCATGATAATTATGTCCATAACATTAGATGTACGTAGATGACCTACCCATAACTGAGTTAGGGGATAACACAGTTTGTACAGTATAAAAATCATTATGTCTAGTTCCCATTAAACATGAAAACCCGACAACCCAATGGGAATATATCCTTGTTGTGTAAAACATCCAGAGGTGGACAGTAATAAAGGACATTTACTTGAGTACTGTACTTAAGTACACTTTTTGAGTATCTGTACTTTACTTGATTTTACTGTACTTGAAACTGATTTTCATTTTTAACGTTGGGTTTGGTCTTCTAAATGCGAATTTTGTCATTGTTTTGGTGCACACTAGCTTATAGTCTAACATATTCATACTAAAAGCCAAAAAACTTTAAATAGGGCAGTATTTGAGGGAACAGCCATTTGGGGGTCCGAAACCATTGGTTATTGAGTGACTTATTCAATCTCACATTCAATCCCACTACTGGAACTGTGTTCTAGAAATAAATTTGATATTGATATGAGGGTAGGAAGGCAGACATAGATTCAGAGGCATACGGTACTGTAAGTATTACACACAACAATGCAAGTTGTACTTTGTCCACCTCTGAAAACATCTGTTCATAATCTGTGATTACACAATTCCAATATGAACAGCACCGGGAGCCGTCTGGAATAACTCTGCACTTATCAATCCGCATTTTTAAGCCAGCTAATTTTACAGTAGGCTCATATTCAAAATGTCCTTCTCATATAACGCCAACGACCGCACAAATGGGCTTCCTTTGTGAAATATAGCAGACCACCGTTTTAAATATCAGTTTTAAAAAGGTGGTCTGCTATTTTTCTCAAAGGAAGCTCAGTCAGTCAGATAGATAGATAGATAGATAGATAGATAGATAGATAGATAGATAGATAGATAGATAGATAGATAGATAGATAGATAGATAGATAGATAGATAGATAGATAGATAGATAGATAGATAGATAGATAGATAGATAGATAGATAGATAGATAGATAGATAGACAGATAGATAGATAGATAGAAGTTTAAATGTGTTAGGAACATAACAAGCATTAAAAACTACAATAGCCTAAACCGAACCGGAACCTTTGTAAGATATGTGCTCGTCTTCACAAAAAGTACACTGTAAAAAAATAATCCTGTAAAAAAACGGTAAACTACTGGCAGCTGTGTTTGCCAGCATCATACTGTAAAAATACGGTGTATTACCGTTTTTAAAATTAACAGCTAAATACTGTTTTGACAACTACAGTATAAAACTGTAATTTTACAGCACGGTATTTAACAGCTATATGCTGTAAAATTACAGTTATAGCTATATTATATTATTCTATGATCTCTGGAGAGCTTGGTGTAGAAAAGGTAGTGAGAAATTAATACATTATTTTATAACCTGAAAAAAGGCACACAATGTCATGTCTTACAAGATAACAAGACCTACAATATCTCTATAAAAATAAAAAAAAAGGAAAAGGAAAGCTTGTTTTAGTGTTTTTAACTTAATGCTGAGCCAGCTTCCGAAAGGGAAAAAAAGTTTACAATACAATAAAGGGTAGTGATTATGTTGTAAAGACTCAAACTTGGCTTTGATGAATAAAAATGTCCTCAAATTCAAACCAGCACAGTGCAATAAAACATGATTCAAAGACAGTAAACTCTAGAATCAAGCACATAAATGTGAATCCTCTCATAATAGTAAAACTTGTGTGAGCCTTAAGTGAAACAAATTGCAGACATATCTAATATGATATACTTACCAAGCAGGATCAAACGAGGGAGGAGGCAGGTTACCCGTCTTTTCGAGGTCAGCAGGAGTGGCAGACATCTATTGTCAAAGATAACAATTTAAGACAGCTGACAAATCTTAATGTGCTACTTGCTAATGTGATAGAAATATTTTATGTAATGGGTATTTTCAAAATGTACAGAGAAACATTTATAGGATGCTCCATATATACAGGCCATATACTTAACAAAAAGTGCTTAACACAGTAGAATGACTAGCTCAGATCATTACAAACCAATCACCAGAACAAATCACAGTGAATAAGACTTGAGTGACATTGATTTTTACTCAACTGTATGATATAAATGAACATGTATCTTTCTATTCAGGAGATTCACTTGGTTGTCGTGACCAGTGATCTCCCGGCAGCTGAGAAACAGATTCTACGCTCAAAAGAAAACAAAAGAACATCAAAGTTTTGAGGTAGTGAAAGTAGCTTCATTGACGGGACGCCATCACCTTACTTTAGGGAAGTATTGTATTGTATTGTATTTTATTTTAAACAACTGCCAGTTGTTTAAATTGTCCGTAGTAAAGAAGTTCGTATTAAGTATTTCCACGACACTGATAACGTTGATAATATTCTACAGAGGTAAAAGGCTTTTTGTTCTCAGAACAGGAATAGTTTATCCAAAATGATCATTCACTCATCATTTACTCACCTTTATGTTGATTCAAACTTGTATGACAAAAAATATGATATTTTGATGGGAGTAAATGATGAGAGGACTATCATGTTTGGTTGAACCATTCCTATACAGGTGTTCGTTGTAAGAACTAAAGATAAACTTACATTTTCTTGAAGAATGAAGTGAGCCATTAGGAGTTGAACAATGTGGTAAGATGAATCAATAGGTTCATCTTTGGAAAGGATTGACTTGACTTCAGAGTTGGTCGGCTTGCTTTTAAAAAATGCTCTTTCCACACTCCTCCATAGAAAGTTTGAGTGCACGCAGGACATTAATGTCAGTGAGAAGCTCAAAATCAAAACAGGCCGTTCTGAAAAAAGGCCACTTTTCCATCAACTCCGCAACAAAAGGTGCTGGCACACTATTTATTTGGCTTCGTGGCAGGCAGAAAGTTGTCTCCATCAGTTTTTCTACTTCGGCTTTCTCAGCTCCCTTTGCACCTTCTTGACAGTAGAGATGCTCCAGCTTCTGACGTTTAGTCTCAATGGAGACATCTGTCTCCTCTAAAGGAAGATCAGGCTGAAACCGGGTGCAACCATATGTGTCAGTGAGTCCGCACTGCCAGATGTCAGAAGCTAGTGGTCCGACTGAGGTTATCTATTCTTGTCTTGATCTGGGCCAAAAGTGAGCTGTAACCTTCCCGTATAACTCGGCCATCATGAAGCTGATCCGCAAAGCTCTTGGGATATTGATGGACAATCGCTTTACAAATGGTAAGACACTGGGCACGTGTTGGGGTTGGCTCAAATTTTCTCATTTCATCTGCAAGCACCCTGACCATTTGTCGTCTTGCTGGTGGTGAAGGTCTCCAAGTTCTCAGAGGAGATAGCTGACTGAATTTCTGCAGGCATGAGCTGCAATGGTACTTGAAAGGTATTTGACCACGATTTCCTAAAATGAGATGTAGATGGCTGACTGTCTTTAAGACAGCTTGATTCTCCATAGTTACCGACATATTAGAAGAGCAAGGCTGTGGTGAGGAGCTCTCAGCTGATAAGGAAGGAGTGTGCTGCATGCTGGTGAGATCCAAAGTGACCGTTTCTGACTATATGAGTAATACAACATATCGAACATGCAGTTAAAATCCACTTGATCTGTACAGACACAACTTGATATATACAGAATAAAATTGATACAATTAATGTATGGCTATTACAGGATGTAAAAATATCTTCAGCTTTAAGATCGTCAAGTACCATTTTTCTCATTGCTTCTGGAACATTAAGTGAGATGAACTTTTCCTGAAGTCTGAAAAGCAAATGGGACTTATTGATTTCATGTGTTGACTGCATGTCTTCAGTGATTGTCTGAATGGCTGAGGCTGGAGGCAATTTCAAGAGAAACAGAGCAAGATTCCTTAGAAACAAAGTGTTGGCAATATTTTTAGGACTAACATCTGGTTTCTCATCATTTTCACCAGCATCAGTCTGTGAAACAGACTGAACATTAATGTCCTGAATCTGAGAGCAGCTGGCTTCAGGGTTTGCTGTAATGGAGTCAATTAAGCCTCCTATATTTTCGTTATGTTTTCTGGACAAATGAAATGTAAATGTTGATTTAACAGTAAATGTTTTACCACACTGCTTGAAAGGGCATGTGACTTTTCATCCCTCTTTAATGTGCATTTTGACATGAGAAATAAACTCAGATAAAGAAGAACTTTTGGCCCTACACAAACCAACATGTCATTCCAAGGAAATTAGTGCACATTGTGGTTTCTGCCATATATCCTTTATGGTGTCTGTACACGTGAGATTTCAAACCAGCATGTTTTTTAAACTTCCTATTATAGTTAAGTATGCAGCAACGAAATACAATATTTGAGACATTGCTGTGTATTTTCATATGTTTCACATATGGGGTATCACATGTTTTCCCGCAGAGCTGACAAGGAAACATGTTGTAAAGAACAACGTTAAAATTATTTATAGCTTACATATGTCACATACACCTACCTGCCTTTTGATGCAAATAAAAGACGAGAGTGGTACATGTTACGGACATATAGACCCCTTTTGCGCCGACGTCACAATTACATCACAACGTTAGCTGGAGGCAAAACCATGGGGAAAACTGAAGGCGGTCAATATAAACCAGCACAGATTCGGCTATAAGGAGCTTAAAATACTATTATTATAATTAAATGTCGTATTGTTGGGTGCAAGAATCGACGGAGTACAGGCTCCAATTTGAAATTTTATCGCGTAGGCCTAATGTTTTCGAAACTATTGTGATTGTGAATCATCTATGATTGTATAGCCTACATTGTTGTGTTTGATTGTGACGACTTTTTGAAGAACCTGGTTAGAAAGAATAATCAAATACATAGTTAAAAAATGAATTTGCTGTATCTAGAATTTTTATTTCTAGAAAATAATCACATCATTAAAATTGCACTGTAATGTCACTCTTTACATGGTCGTCTTCGGATCGTACCACACAATACAAGTCTTGTACGTGACCATTCAGCACATAGTTATAGGCATCTAAAGATTTATATGCCCTCAGTTTATGCTTGGTTTCTCTATCGGGTAGGTGTAGAAGTCAGGCCACTCAACCGGAGGTAGCGTTAACGTTAATCCTGTCAGATCATCCATCCATTGACTGAGCGGGTCAGCCAATCAGGTTCCGTCCGTTAAAATGAACTTTTGCAAATAACAACCGCGGTCCTGGACAGTGAGTGACCTTACACATTAAGATAAAATCTGATTTTCTCCAGTCATTGTTAAAAAACAAGCTAACAAAACTTGCAAACTAGCGTTAGTGAAGCGCCCAGGGGAATCGTTCTGCCTCCAGCTCCACCGACAAAAAACATCACCATGATTACCAACTGGAAAGGGGTGTGGTGTTTGATGTGGTGATTGACAGAATGTGTTTTGTGTGTGTGTGGTTAGGGGGTGGGGGAGAGTTATTTGAATTTTTTTTATTTTTTTAATGGACTGCAGATGTAAATTAGCCTGTGGCTAACTCTAGTACAATGCATCAAATGGTAACATTTATGTTGGAAATTGTACATGGTCCTTACTAAAAATAAAAATAAAATAAAAAATATCATGGTACAGTTCAGCCTATTATTGATTTTTATTTCCACTTGTAAGTCGCAGCAGCACGAATTACGTGACCAGCAACATATTTCTGCTTCAAATATTGTGCGTAGTTAACAGTGAGTGGTGGTTTCAGACATTATTTTATTAAAGTGCATTTGTCAGTGCCGCACTCGTACTGACTCTTATTCTGCCTGACAGAAAGAAAAGCTCGTAGCTTACTGAAGGCGGAGCGCATACAGTCGGCATCTAGTCATAGTTGGGGGCGTGGTCAGGGTGGAGTCGGCGTGGGGGAAAACACTGCGAACAACGCCTGTCGACCGGCAACTGTACATTGCTAAATTAACTGCAATAGGTTATGATTGCCCTTATTTAATTAAAAACTGGGTCAATGACCCAACCAAATGGCCGGATTTGTCGTTTCCAGACATATTATTTTGTTATCATGTTGAATCTCCAGGTGTAGCTGTAGCGGTAACATTAGCCAATAACTCAATCAACTTTCGTATATGTTGCATACTATAACTCCATAAAACCTTGTCACTTACCAATTGTACGTATGCTTCACTCCAAACTATTAATCCTTGATGACGTATGGTTCTGCGGTTCTGCAGTTGGTTGATGGTCTGTATTGAGTGTAGACCTCAAACTACTCCATAGGTTCGCGATTGGCCTATCAAGCGAGCCTTCAGCTGATAACGCTAATGTGAATGAGACATCCCTTAAAACAACTATAGGAATCTTGTAGTATTTTGGGACAAAATATTATAGTAATCTTTATAGGAATATACTATAGTATTTTGGGACATATAGAAGTAGGCTACCAGAGGTATTACAGAACATCACAGAAGTATTATACACTACTATAGAAATCTTATAGGATTACTATAGTTCTATTTCGTAAGGGATGTAGACAAATCTGGCCCACTGCCTAATTTAAGAATGTAGAACTTCAATTCATAATTTGTTTGTTTATTGGCAGTACAGAAAAGGACACAGCAACTCTTTGGCATGATTGTCCCGTGTATTTCAATTAGCACCAAGACAATGTTTTCCCCCGGGCTAAATTCACATCACGTGACGGTGCGTTCCCGGGGGCGTTCCCAGACCATCCGTCTGTATGTATCAGATGAAAGGGGCGTTTCAGCGCCGCCCATGTGTGCAAATGAAATATCGAACCCATAAACCCATTTGTGAACCACAAACGAAAAATGAAAAATCGAGCCAAAATCAAATTTTTCGTTTTTTAAACTGAACTAAGAAACGAATAAATGAGCTGGTTTTCATTTCTCGTTATTCCATTCCACACCGGAAATGAAATGATCAAAAAGTAGTCTACACGGAATTATATATTATAATAAGATCCCCTTCCTACGTCAGAAGAGGACGAAATCTGATCAGCTTACTTTTGGACATGCTTGCAGAGAAAGGCTTACGAAAACAAAGTTACTGGGTTGTCACTTTTCATGTTACTGGGTTGCCAGATACAGCGTGGACTCGATTATAGCTCTTAAACACGGAAAAAGTCAGATTTTCATGATATGTCACCTGTAATATTACAGAGGTCCTGTGGTAAAATCACATCTACCCTTCTAATCCCGTCCGAATAGGGCTTAAATGGGCTGTTATTGGTCAGATTAATCTGCTATGTAGTCACAGGCAGAAGTCAAAATGTTTGGCTACATGAGATTATGATACATTTGTATTTACATTCATCATGTTTATGTTATATAAGAAATACAATGTCAAGGAATTTTATTCATTTTAAGATTTCTCTGGTTGTTGAAAATGTCCAAGACTCTATTATTAGTTTTGAAGCTACATATGCATCAGAAACTGTGGTTCACAACTAGTTTTTCTTCCGATATTTTACATTGGACATCAAGTGGTGACCCAGTACAGTTCCAAACTGTTTATCATACAAAACTAAACAAGAATCTCCTTAAAGATGAATGGACCCTGTCAGAACAGACTTGATGATCCACCCGTTGAGAACTAACAATATAAATAAAACAGTGTTAAAGATGCACGAATAAAGGAATTAGCCAAGCTATTTTCGATTTCAATAAGATTTAACCAACCCAACGCTAAACACATCCAAGCAGAATTTCTGAACCCGAGCTAATCAAATTCCATCTGGAATCAAATCCAGTAAAAAGATGAATAAATCTGCTAATGTTTCTGTGAATTACCATGTTTTAAATGAGGTTCTAATATATTATAAAATGCTTCTCTTGCCTGACATAAAGAATGGTTAAAATGGTCACTTCATGCTTGTGTTTAGTATGCCTTACATGCGGTGTTGGAACGTGTCTATTTGTGTTTATCTGTATACAGACTGCATTAGTCAAGGTACATGTTGTTAGGAAGAGAAGCTGGGATCTGAAGCCAGAATTCTCTCGTGTTCTTGCTGACGGACCACAGACTGAGAGGAAATGTCCACAGATACAGGTACTGCCTGGAACGGGCCATGATGGGATCAAATGATCTGCTTTTAATGTGCACTCAGTGTTGATTCAGCATCACATTAAAAGCAAAAGAGTACACAATCATTTGGACTACTTTAATGGTGATTTGTGTGTGTGCATTTGAATCATTTTAGAGCTTATTCAATAGCAAAAAATAACCATGTGCATTCCTGGAAATGATGAAACGTTTTCCTTTTTGGTGAACTATTCCTTTAGCCTGTTATAAATGCACTGATAGAAATATTCAATTCAATTCAATTAACGGAAGCAACAAACATGAAGCTGTAAGCATATGCAATTATCCAAACGTTGAATGTGAACACTTTGCATTCAAGCGTTTTGATGGTGAAGATAAACAAATGATGAATCTTATCGCGCATGTGTGGGTCTGCTTATGCATGACTTGAAAGTCATCTTCTCCTAAAATGGAAATTTTGGTGTTGAGGAGTGGCTTGAAAAGATTCTATAAGAAGTTTCAGATTTTTAGTTTTTCATTCAGTTTAGACTCGTCCCTTCGGTGCCTGGGTTCTGTGTAAGTTCACCTCTTTACTCTCTTCTTTTATTTAGAGCACAGAGCGGTTTGCACTGAGGTAATCTGAATATAATCCATGCAAAGGCATTATGATGATAATATGAGTGAGTATTTTAGCTTGAATAGATACCTGAAATATTTCAAAGAAAAATTTCACAGAAAAGATCACTGGGTTTTTCATGTTTGTTTTATAAACAAAAAGTTAAAATGGCATGTTATGTGTAGATTTTATTTGGGTTTTATTCAAGCCTCTTTTTGTGGGTTCCGATCTCTCATGTTCACTAGCCAGTATTTTCATAGACTCAGGCATGATCCTAAATGCATTTGGAAAGTAGCACGCTGGCACACACAATCCTTGCGAAAACTGGAAACACATTTGCTGCCACTGTTATTGTTAGTGGCTTGGAATGAAGATGAATTTGAAATATTAGAACTGTTTTTGAATGTATTCAGATGTGTGTAATTGTGATGCTTGCCTGTTGAATAGCAATTCAAATGTTTGCTTATTTCAAGAAAAGATGATATGAAGAGTTCAGAATCTGAAATTTTCTTCTAGAATCATCATTTTGATCAAGTTCAGTAATTTCACTTAAATGACAATTCAAAGGTTATTTAAATTGTCATTTAAGTCAAACTACTGAACTTAAATATACGAGCTTGATAAAAATGATCATAGAAGAAAATTTCAGATGGCACTTAGAGGCTTTTGCATCTGAACTCTTCATATCAAGACAAGGTTTAAGTTGTCATAAAAATATTAAATGCTATACAGTATACTAAGTATATATATGACATTTAAGTATATGAAATGTAATATTGAATTGAATAATTCCTATAATTGTTTAAAATTATAATTTAAATATGATTGTCATGGTATTTAGCTGTCAGATGTTCAAGCTCTGCTTCGCATCGAGGTCCTTATATAATTATTAGAGCAAAAATTATTCAGATATATATTAATAGCATCATTTCTCAGAATTATGCTCGGTCCCACTTTATATTAAGTGGCGTTAAGTACTATGTACTTACATCAAAAAATAAGTACAATGTACTTATTGTGTTCATGTTGCATTGTAAAACACTTTTGCTGCTATTGAGGTGTGATACGGGTAAGGTTAGGGACAGGTGTGGTTGATTGGGTACGTTTAAGATGTAAGGGAAGGGTCAACTGTGTAATTACAAATGTAATTACATAAATTAATTACAGTTGTAATTACCTGCAGGAATTTTTAAAATGTAAGTACAATGTAAAAACATGTAGTTACACAATAAGTACATTGGATCAAATTATTAATTTCAATGTAAGTACATGTAAGTACATAGTACTTAAAGCCACTTAATATAAAGTGGGACCTTATGTTCTAATCTTAGTGACTTTTGTTTTTGATCAGTTGTAATATTAGTTGTAATGCACACACATATACACATATACCTGAGCTGTCAGAACAATAAATAATTTATAAAAAATAAAGAAAAATATAAATCAGAAAACTTAACAGGATTTGTTTGAACATCAGAACTTGTTCTATACACTACACTCACGCACACACTCAAACTCTCACTCACAGATGCACACACTCACAAACTCTCACTCACACACACACTCACAAACTCTCACTCACAGACGCACACACTCACAAACTCTCACTCCCGCACACACTCACAAACTCTCACGCACACACTCACAAACTCTCACTCATGCACACACTCAAACTCTCACTCACGCAAACACTCACAAACTCTCACTCATGCACACACTCAAACTCTCACTCATGCACACACTCACAAACTCTCACTCACAGACGCACACACTCACAAACTCTCACTCACGCACTCACAAACTCTCACTCATGCACACACTCAAACTCTCACTCACGCACACACTCACAAACTCTCACTCATGCACACACTCAAAGTCTCACTCACACACACACTCACAAACTCTCACTCACAGACGCACACACTCACAAACTCTCACTCACAGACGCACACACTCAAACTCTCACTCACAGACGCACACACTCACAAACTCTCACTCACAGACGCACACACTCAAACTCTCACTCACAGACGCACACACTCACAAACTCTCACTCACAGACGCACACACTCACAAACTCTCACTCACAGACGCACACACTCACAAACTCTCACTCACAGATGCACACACTCACAAACATGGTTTTTGGGGTTTTGTCAAAGATGTTATAATCTTTATGTGTTTGATCTTTCTTCTTTGTAATTATTTTAGGCACTTATGTCATTTGTAATGTACTCTGGCCCTTTTTCTGTGTGGGTGGGTGGGTGTATATGTTTTTTTTTTTTTTCGTTGTTATGTTGTTGTTGTTGTTGTTGTCATAAAACCAATAAAAATCAATATTGAAAAAAAAAAAGATGTTATAATCTTTAACAAAATGTTTGACATTATTTGACAAGCACATGCACACAAAAGACAAGTCTTGTGCAGTCGGATAATAGTTAATAATAATAACAACAACAACAATAATAATAATAATGATAATGATAACAGAAGCTAATATCTCTAGTCTATCCTAATATTAATTATAAAAACAATGTATATAAAATAAATATACAATAAAATACAATTTAAAAACAATAAAAACAAATGCAATGTATTGACCACCAGGTATGGTGTGTAAAGTATTTTGCAGCTCATCCTTTCCGAGCATATAGTGAAGTTTCTTTGAGTCATTTAGAGTAAAGAATGAAAAATTCAGTGCTGCAAATTGTGGAAAAAATATTCTCCTTGTAGTGGTAGGCTTGGGACAGACAAGAAAATGTTTTCATCTTCTGTCTATCTGATTCAAATCACAGTCTGCTAATTCAGTGGTAAGAATTTAATTGTTGGTTTTATTTATATTGTTCTCCATTTATTGAACTTCCATGCCTCTTATATAGTAATTATATATTACTATGTACCAATTTACTAATGCTCAGACACACTCGGTCTCTCTCGCGCGCAGACGTACTCGGTCTCTCTCGTGCACTGGCGCTCGCGGACTCTCGGACACACTCGGTCTCTCTCGCGCACTGGCGCTCGCGGACTCTCGGACACACTCGGTCTCTCTCGCGCACTGGCGCTCGCGGACTCTCGGACACACTCGGTCTCTCTCGCGCACTGGCGCTCGCGGACTCTCGGACACACTCGGTCTCTCTCGCGCACTGGCGCTCGCGGACTCTCGGACACACTCGGTCTCTCTCGCGCATTGTCGAGCGCGCTCTCGGACACACTAGCCCTGCGTCCCAATGTAGGCTACATACTATCTGCCCTAAATAGTATTGACAATTACTAATGTAACATACTATTTAGCATGGATAGTATGCACATCGGGACGTCTCTCTCGCGCAGTGTCGCTCGCTCTCGGAGTTCGCTTCGCTTTTGTCCAGTCTGGCGCCTCATAGCTCTGCTCTATGGAAGCCTGTTTCCGCCACTGAATAAAACATTTTAAAAGATAATTGCGACTTTTTATCTCACAATTGCGAGTTTATATCACGCAATTCTGACTTTATATCTCAGAATTCTGACTTTATATCATGCAATTCTGACTTTATAACGCATAATTGCGAGTTTATATCTCGCAATTCTGACATCTTTTCTCAGAATTGTGAGATATAGGCCTAACGTCCAATTCTAAGAGGGAAAAAAAGACGGCCTTTTTTTTTTTTACATTAGAATAGTTTATATCTCACAATTCTGACTTTATAACACGCAATTGCGACTTTATATCATGCAATTCTGACTTTATATCTCCCAATTGCGTGATATAAAGTCAGAATTCTGAGATATAAAGTAAGAATTGCGTGATATAAAGTCGCAATTGCGAGAAAAAAAGTCAAATTCTGATTTTATAACACGCAATTGTGACTTTATTTCACGCAATTCTGACTTTATATCTCGCAATTCTGACTTTAAAACACGCAATTGCGACTTTATTTCACGCAATTCTGACTTTAGGCTATATCTCGCAATTCTGACTTTATTTCTCAGAATTGCGAGATATAGCCTAAAGTCAGAATTGCGTGAAATAAAGTCGCAATTGCGTGTTTTAAAGTCAGAATTGCGAGATATAAAGTAAACTCGCAATTGTGAGATAAAAAGTCGCAATTGTGTTTTTTTTTTTTTAAGCTTCCATAGCCTACTGCTCCGCTCCGCGCTCAACTTTTTTTTTTTTTACTCAAAAAATTCAGCGACTTATTGATTGGCGCAATTATGTGCCATAGTTAAACAAACAAATCCACCATTTTGTAAACAAACTCGATCTACTTCGCAAAGGAAAACTCGACTCGCAAACAAACAGAAAGCAATGTGCTAGTACAAAGGCCAGTTTGAGTGAAAATGCAGTGGAGTAACGTGTTTTACAAATATAAATAAATGAGCCAAGATAATAGGCTACTTCACAAATAAATACAAACCACCCTACAAATTGCATAACATTTGAGCAAATACTAAATCTAATGCATACAAATGCATATCTGTCTGTTGTGATTGTGAGACACTTGGCTTTTTATGAGATCTCTCGGCTCGATTTTCTCACAAATGCAGTTGAGCAACTACCTCTTCTAAAACAGTAGATGGCGCTAAATTAGATTATTAATTTAGCGCTATAGTCTCCCGGACTCCCGGAGAGGCACTGATTTGAAACTTGTCTTTGCCTACAGCTGAGGAAAATGACCGGTGAACTGATGTGTTTCTGTCTTAATTTATCTATAATTAACCTTTTTGAGGTTTTCTTTTGCAAAATGTTTATTACATATCTAGACAGATTAGCACTTAGCAATTCACTCTCTCTAGGATAGGGGAATCTATCAGCTGAAAGCTCTACCATCATATGTTGCTTTTTTAATTTTTGTAAAAACGTTACATTTACTGAACAAGTCTATTTCTTTTATTCTACATAAATTAATGAAAACATTTCATTTAATTAAAAGGAGGGTAATTTATGGAGAACGAAAGAAATAGATTCGTTCAGTGTAGGCATAATCACTAATTTAGCATGCGTCCGATGTAGAAAAAATGTAGAAAAAGCAACATATGATGGTAGAGCTTTCAGCTAGATTCCCCTATCCTAGAGAGAGTTGGGTGCTAATGTGGATTTCTGTCTAGATATGCAATAAACATTTATCAAAAGAAAACCTCAAAAAGTGAATTATAGATCAAATAAGACAGAAACACATCCGTTCACCAGTCATTTTCCTCAGCTGTAGGCAAAGGCAAGTTTCATATTAGTGCTTCTCCCGGGAGACTAGCGCTAAATGAATCCCCTAGTTTTAGAAGAGGAAGTTGCTCAACTGCATTTGAGAGAAAATCTGCCTGGACACATTTGTGAGAAAATCGAGCCAAGAGATCTCATGAAAAGCCAAGTGTCTTACATTCATAACAGACAGATATGCAGTTGTATGCACTAGATTTAGGCTAGTATTTGTTCAAAGGTACCGTTATATGCAATTTGTAGGATGGTTTGTATTTATTTGTGAAGTATTATCTTGGCTCATTTATTTGTATTTGTATTTGTAAAACACAATACATATTTGTTACTCCACTGCATTTTCACTCAAACTGACCTTTGTACTTGCACATTGCTTTCTGTTTGTTTGCGAGTCAAGTTTTCCTTTGCGAAGATCAAGTTTGTTTGCAAAATGCTGGATTTGTTTGTTTAATTATGGCACATAATTCGCTCCATAGTCGCGCGACACAATAAATCGATAATGAAATTAATCGATTTAATCGATTCGTTGTTGCAGCCCTAATTTAGTAAAAATGTTGATTAAATAACATTCAACATTACTGATAAAATAAATCATAAATTGTTTAGCATTTTGTAGTACTTTATAATTTATTTACATCTTTGTTTACTAATTTGCACATATAATGTAAGAGGCTGAAAGTGAGGGATGTTTCTAAACATCTGTTCGCTCCATCTGTCCTGTAATTTTGCCGCTCTGCTGGAGATGTCTGCCAGTTCTACATCTGACAGGCTGGAACTTCATCAAGTAAATATTTTTCTTAACTGTAGGCAGATGTTCTAAGAATGGAAGAGTTATTCAGAGACAAAGGAAGTCTACAAACATTAGCTCTTAAGAGGAGAATCCCCTTAATGCTGGCCAAAATAATAAATTATACAACAATGGATGGGTTTTAGATCACCCTTGATATGCACTGAAAAAAAAATTCCATTGGATTTACTCAATTGAATTATGGACACTGGTTCCACATAATTTGTTTGTGTTCCCAGTATCCTACACATTCAAATAGTTTCTGTACAATAGTTTTGTGTTAATCACTTGTATTTTAATTAAGTAATGTGTACATGCTCTGTTTAAGTTAACCTAACATAATTCAATCATTTTAGCAGAACATTATTCTTTTAATTTAGATTGATGCCTGGATCATGTTAATTCTACACAATCTAATCAAGTTATCTTTACATAATTTTTTTATTACATTTTTAATGGTTTATGTGGTTACTTAAATGTGTTTTTGTACAAAACAATAAAAAAGCATTAATTTAAACCATTTATTGAACATTCATTCATTTCAATACAAAATTATGCATGTTAAAACGTACAAAAAGTACTGAATCTGATGTATGCAGTAACATTCTCTATTTTCTAGACTTATCTAATTTACGAAGACCATCAGATTCACATCATAGATAAGAATATAACATCTCATATTTCTGTGAAAACTGAATTTTGCACAATTCAAAGAGAACTTTGTTCTCTCAGACTCTCTTCAACACATTTAATGTGCAGACCTTGTGTAATGTTAACATCAAAACGGTCAGTCCAGAACTGAACAAAATTTGACGTCTTGAAATGACTATGAAATGACATCTTTTTAGAATCTCTTTGGTGATTAAATATCAACATGACTTAAACTAGTGTGTAAAAAAAGAAGAAAAAAAAACCTTCCTTTTCTACGCAATATGCATGCATGCCAATTTTAGATCGAAGACGTGAACTCTTCATAAGAAATGTTTTAACAAGATCATGAGTTATATCTCATACCTGCATTCATGAAACTGTGTCTTTATAAACAAATAGAACATTGAAGCACAAATAATTTGATTTCATGAAATAAAAAAAAAAACTGTCCTGACTCCACTTAAAAATTATGCAAGTAAAAAGTACAAGTACTGAATCTGATGGATGCAGTCTCTATTTTCTAGCTAGACATATAATCTCATTTACAAAGACCATCAGATTCATATCATAGATATATAAGAATATAACATCTCAAATTTCTGTGAAAACTAAATTTTGCACAATTCAAAGAGAACTTTGTTCTCTCAGACTCTCTTCAACACATTTAATGTGCAGACCTTGTGTAATGTAAACATCAAAACGGTCAGTCCAGAACTGAACAAAATTTTGACATCTTGAAATGACTATGAAATGACATCTTTTTAGAATCTCTTTGGTGATTAAATATCAAAATGACTTAAACTAGTGTGTAAAAAAAGAAGAAAAAAACCCTTCCTTTTCTACACAATATGCATGCATGCCCATTTTAGATCGAAGTGAACTCTTCATAAGAAATGTTTTAACAAGATCATGAACATGAGTTATATCTCATACCTGCATTCATGAAACTGTCTTTATAAACAAATAGAACATTGAAGCACAAATAATTTGATTTCCAGAAAAAAAAAAAAAAACTGTCCTCTGACTCCTCTGCACAACTTGAATGTGTAGAACTTGTGCTGAATGTGTAGAAACCTCAAAACTGTAAGTGCCTAAGAAAGGCAGTACTCAGAACTGTTAGTTCATGCATCCTGTGAAAAAGCAGTACATCTCACAGGTGAAGTTTGGATTTGAAGTTTTGGGCCTTGATAGAGAGCTCACCCCCATCCAACTCCATGATGATTTTTTGCAAAATCTCAAAAGTGTAGCGCAACGTTGTGGGGTACTTCAGGTTAAGAGAATAAATTAGACCAAACAACATTGTAGTTGCAAAAGCCACATTCTCAAGGTCCTGAAGCACAATGACACCCTCAAGGACAATTCCCACATCTCGGGGTTCATTCTCAGCAATGTGCTTTATCACGAAGATCCCCATGGTGGTCTTCTCAATGGCACTGTGAAACAGATCCTCATCCATGTCCTGAAGAAAGTATTAAAAGATTAGATGGGTATATAATTAAAACACTAACACGAACCATAAGGGATAAAGCCATAAGGCTTTTAGAGTTTTTACTGGGCAAGTGCATTTTTAATAATTTGCAGTACATAAACACTAATCTAATAGCCTCTGTGCACAAGGGTAGTGATGAACTTTCGCTGTCGCCAGAAGTCGGCATATCTGTTTCCGGTTTACTTGCGCGTCACCCAAAATGTCTATTTTGTGCAGCGAAATTGAAGCTCAAATGGCTGTTAGCGACTTGAAGCAGAGCAAAGTGGCACACAGTAGTGCTCCTTACGTACCCATGTTATCAGGTTAGATCACACTGCACGCGGTTGCAGTCCGTTGATCCACTCAAGGTGCATACAGGCAAATACAGTATACAGCAGTGCAGTGATCGTTTCCGCACCGAGTCTATTTTTGCTGTGCTGGAAATGCTGAATTAAAGTGACAGTGCAAGTTTCGTGGTCAAAATGAACAAAGATTGACCTGAAAATGTGGTAATTTCACCATAAATGCGTTTAATTAAATAAAATGTAGTTATCTTACCAAAAATGCATTTAATTATATACTACTATTTTTCAGTCATCTTTTTACTTTTAGAAGACCTGGGTAAAGCAAGTAAAACTACAATTTGCTTTAACAAGGCGACATAATGAACAACACTCGTCTTATTCGTGGAGGTGGAAAAACATTCTTTGTGACATGCAAGATTTATTTTATTAAAATTTAAATGCAAAAGAAAAGGCTGTTTTTGTCAATTTTAAGTTAAATATTTGACCACTTGCTTGAGAAACTTAATGTAAGTAATGCATGGAATAATAGCCCTACGTTGTTTAAATTGTGTTTAAACCATAGACTGTAAAAAAATATGGACGTAGTGTCCGTGACGTCACCCGTAGGTTTCTGAAGAGCATTTTTGAAGCCTAAAGTGGGTAAAGCCAATTAAAAGTTCCTGTTTTTGCCCTTCGAAATATTATAATAGTTAAAATACAAGGCTACAAGTGAGACTGTGTATTACTTCGAGAGTGTTTGTGTATGACAGTGATTATGACAGTGATATATGTGCATACATGTCAGTCACTCTTTCATGGTCCGTCAGCACGGCATCGCTCAAGTCGTTCAAGTTCGTAGAGAACTTATTCAGTCCATTTTAAATTCTGATTTTGGCCGCCTCTCAAATGGGTTAAACCGTTAAACCATAGATATATTGCCTATGAAGTTCAAGTAAATTGTTGCAAGCACAGATAGTATGTACGCTACATATTACGAAATAACGAGATATGTTGAAATAATTAGGCTAATTATTAATTATCATTATTAAAAATAATACATCTATAAGAATATATCTATGCTGAATGTTGCTTGTTCAATTGAATAAAATGAATACTTTAATTGTGATAATTAAAATAATTGATTATTAAATAGTAAGTGTCCTATGTTTGCTCATTTATTAATACTATTTGTATATCTAGCACCCCCTCAGCACCTGCGTTAAAAAAATTATCTGGCGCCGCCCCTGGTTATAACGGCCCACGTATTAAAAAATGGTCAGGTTTAAATCGGGCTTGGGTTCATAATTACAGTTAATGTGTTGGGCCGGGCGTGTGGTGGTAGTCAGATACCCATGCCATTAAAATTACTTATTTTCGTCTGTGTATAGGACCTGCAGCTATAGCTGCCTATATACCTTCGCAGGTTCTACCATGCCGGTGACGTCATCGGAATTGCCAGCGTTCTTATACTAACAAACGCAATTTTTGTGTTGCTTAAAAAAAAAAAAGAGCTATATTGATATTTTTAATTCAATTTTTTTTATAATTTACTTTTAATTGTCATAAACAAACGTTATCAACGTTGATTATTTCAGTTCAGTTCATCTTTAACTCACTTCCGTGTTGGTTTCAAGAAAGAGACGGGGAGTTTGCCGCTTGGTTTAAACGTGTATGCGGCAGTGTTTCCCCTACAATGTATTAAGCAGCGGCGCAGCGCCGCCGCTGGATTTTCAGCGCCGCTGCAAAATCTTCACATGATCAGTAATATCACAACATTGGTAATGCGATGGCTCTGAATCCACTTGTTGACAAGAAAGTAGTCCGACGAGGATCGATAGCTATTGTGTTTTTTCCAGTCGGGCTACCAAAATGCATAGACGGCCTGCCCGAAGGGCTATAGAGCTGGTAAGTCCCGCCCCTTCCGCTAACCCCGCTGGACCTCTAGGTTGAAAAATTGTCAATGCAAGTGAATGGGAGAAAATAATTATTTTCTGATCCCGTTTGAATTGTGCCATGAATTGAACATATGTTGTCTGTGAATTTTTTATATAACTTTCCGTGTAAAGAATGCTATAATTTAGCGGGTAGAAGTTTGATACGGTTAGACTTTGTGTGAGAGCACTTTGTGGACTACAACTCTCGCTGCTTTCAACGCGTTTGAAACGTCAACACCACTAGCACACGGACACTAGCTCACGGATCCTGCTAAACATGGCTGTGTCTTTGATGCACTTCATCGCCTTCTTTCAGGGAGAGAACAAAATCGTTGAGGTTGGTGAAAACCACGGGTAAGTCAACTTTATGGGGTGACGTCACATATGCGACATGTAGTCTTTCTCGTTATGTCTTTTCCACAACTGCTAGCCGAAGAATCATACCACATACTGTCAAACTCGTAACATGAAATGTTATATAAAAAATTCACAGACAACATATGTTCAATTCATGGCACAATTCAAACGGGATCAGAAAATAATTATTTTCTCCCATTCACTTGCATTGACGGTTTTTCAACTTTGAGGTCCAGCGGTGTTTTACGGAAGGGGCGGGACTTACCAGCTCTATATGAAATAATGTTCGCGCTTCAGTCTTGTAATCAGATTCAGCGCGGTCTTCAATCCGCAGCGGCGCTGAGCACGCAGAGAGCACTTCAGAAACAGAGGGTGTGTGTTTGTTTGTGTGTGTGTGTTCATCTGAGTCTCATTGGTCTGTCATTGCTCATCAATGTCAGAATATTTTGATATGACCAATCAAATCAAAGTAGGCGGGCTTTATGTTCAAAGAAGCTGCTGTGCTGAGCGTGAATTTGAGCAGAGCGATCAACTGACGATTCAGGTTACGGTCAATTGCGAGATAAGATGTAAGTAACGTTAGCTAACTAAACATTTCATATATGACAGCTTTTTTAGGTCATAAATGTGAAACGAATGACAAAAATAATAAGGCAAACGAATATACTTTTGTCGAATTTCGCCATTTTGAACTGTAGGAAACAATCGACTACTCGAGCGTCCATTAACCATAAATTAATTAAAAATGGTGAACGTCACCAACAGACACCACACGTCAAATTTGTGGAAGTATTTCATCAAGGATGACAAAAATATTGTAATTGGCCCACTCTTCAAGAGGCCGTTCACATATTGCGTCTAAAAACGTGGCCGTGCCGCTGTCTCCTACAAGCGCTTGCGCTCCGCTCCCATGGCGTCTGTCATTGCTATGCAACCATGAACTGCGCTCTCCATGATGACGACGAATAAGTATCAGCAAAAGATTAATTGATTTCTAGCCCTTGCATTAGCTTTACTACTAAATATATTTCTTGAGATGAGAAGGAAAAACCCGCCTGGAAAAAAAAGCGCACCACGTTGCTTCCATTATGAGCGCACTCACCGCGCGCCTACATTTGAAATAACGACCTTGAGCGCGAAAAAGACGCGATTTGTGAACGGCCCCTAGAAGCAGACGTCTGAAATGAAAGACAAGAACGGCTATTTATTTGGCTTTAGACTGTTACATGAAAATTTAAAAATGAAATGTCATAATTATAATGTTTTGAGAGTTTACTTATGTAATTGTTGCATTAGGCTATGAATTAATAAATGTTTATTGATAAGATCTAGCTATTTCATGTCTTTTTATTTACAGTAGCATGAACCACGAGTAGTCGAGTAACTCGAGTATTGTTTTGATAAGAAATCGCCTAGCAGAAATCAGTAGTCGTGCAACCCCTAATGTGTACAAAGAGAATCGCAATGCTGACAAAACTTTTTTTTTATAAATAAAAGTTGCAGCATAACTTCTGGATTTTAAATAAAATAAATAGTAAGTATGTGTTTGTGTAGGCTACTACAGCCGCGTATCAGTTATTCACTGCAAACGCAGCATGTGTGAAAGCACTTGCGTGCTGCTCCTGCACCGCACACACACTGCAAACGGAGTATGTGTGAAACGGGCATTAGATCCACCTACAGTTCTTAGAAACTTTTTCTTGTACAACAGCAGCACTCATCTTGTTTGTTTATAGTTGATGCGGATGAAGACAGTTGTAAACCAGAAACTGATATGCCGACTTTTGACAATTGCGGAAGTTCGTCACTACTCTTGTGCACATAGCCTATACAGATGGTTTCAAAACAGTTTTACAGTGATAACAGGAAATGAATGCAACATAGATTGTTTTGGCTGTACGGCATACACATATTACATGTTTAATCTATAGGCATGCACGTTTGAATGCGTATACGGGTGGGCGTGTAGTCTTTCTTTACAAAGTGACATTGCCAATTACTTGTCTAGTAGGGCTAATCGTTTTTTAATATGTGGTCGATTCAAAATCGATTCTCAAACGCCACAAATCGATTTTTTTCCATATTTATCAATTACCCAAAAGCCAGAATTAGTTTTCCTCCACTGTTCATAGCATACCTGCCAACCTAGAAATTATTTTTTGCGTACGGGGTGGGGGGGTTGAGGACGACTGCGACGTTAAAACTAGAACAAACAAGTTCAGTCTATGCAGCTATAACCACTTACCACATACTCCTGCATAAGATCTTTAGGGTCCTCATTAAGATAGATGCAGAGTCCTCTGATGGCAAGTTCTCGTGATGCATCAATGTCATCCTTAAAAAGAAGTCAGAGCAGAAATGGAAAAAGGTCAGCTATAGACACTACTCAACACTAACAAATAAAGCTAAATGGGTCTCATTCACTAAGAATTTTATAGAAAATTTTAATGAAATATTTCTGCCTCATCTCTAACATTTGATATCAGCCTGATCTGTTTGACATAGGGTGTTGCATTGATCTGTAAACTACAATGAGTGTCAGGATTCAAGAATCAATTGTTTCATCTCAAATAGTGTCAGTGCACAACAACCGTCACTGCAACGTGTAGACTTGACATGTTTCATGTCTACTACATGACAAGAATTCATAGTCAAAATCATAATCAGACACAGTGACTATAGTAGACAAAAACATTGCGAACCCAGCACACGAAAAAAACACCTTTAACTATCTGTTGTTCTTACTTGGATTACAGCTGACATCATTTCTTTCAGCATTCTGCCTTGCTGTCCTGGACGCCTTTCAAAAACCTTCAGGAAATTTGCATAGTGAAGGTCAAGCTGAGATAGAAATTTTGACTGTAGAGGAATGGTCGTGATTCTTTTAAACTCTGTATTCACCTGAAAGTAGAAAATTAACATGAAAGCACTTTCAACAATAAGCTATGCCTCATTACAATAAATATTCACCAAGTAGTAAACACTAGGGCTGGGCAAAAAAATAGATTTTTCGATTAATCATTTTTTTTAAATGTGGTCGATTCAAAATCGATTCTCAAACGCCACAAATAAAATTTTTTCCACATTTATTTATCTATTACCCAAAAGCCAGTATTAGTTTTCCTCCACTGTTCATAGGCTTGCAAACTCCATTTTATAGCTAATGCTGTGAGATTTTGTTTGTTTTATCTTAATCATACAATAACCTCAACTAGTGCTGCACATTTAAAGTCCCCGTGAACCGGAAGTTGCAAACGACTTTTCTCCAGTGTTATGACGTATTTCCCAGTGAAAAGGAATATTGAACAGAGGGCAGGGTTTTACTCTAAGCGCTCCTCCTCTCCATGTCTGCTCATAGCAGACTAAAGCCTCTGTTAACGGTTTGAGGGGAGTGGTTAAGCGTTGCCCAAACCAATTCCTCAAACCTACGTCATCAGAGAAGGTCCTCCAATGCAGAGGGGAGGGGCATTTTCAGATTTTGATTAAAGATTACCATGGTAAAAAATTTTTTTTTAAAATATTTTCTTGCACGGATTAATTGTTCACCACAAGACTAGTAATATGCGCTAACAAAGTAAATAGGGTCAATTTTGATTTCATGGGTACTTTAATCATATCGCAATCGCGATGTCAAGCCTATGCAATTATATGACGTGAATGTCCTGTGTGAATCAAAATCGAATCGAACTGATAGCTTGCGAATCGAAATCAAATCGAATTGTAAAATCTGAATCGATACCCAGCCCTAGTAAACCCCCGTCACAAACCTCAGTCACATCAAAGAGAGCTGGCCATCTTGTTAGGAAGTCGCTGATCATAGGAGCACAACGAAGAACTTCACGTCTTCTTAGTGCAAATGTTCGCTGCATTTTAGTCTTAATAGTCTCTCTGTTGTTTCTTGTTTTAACATCAGAAAGGAGCTCTACTCTGGCAGTCTCTAGCGTTTGGTCATTCTCTCCAATGGGGTAGGACGGGCAGTAGTCCACTTCACCTCTCCTGGGTTTCTTGACATTGTAGGCAGGACTTTGTTTTCCATCTGGCTTGTTTTTTAACTCATTTACAGTAACTTCAGGACAACCAATTTTTCTGAGATGTGTGCGATAGTTTGAAAGTTTGTATTTTAGACTCACTTTCCAGCCTCCATAGCCAGTGTCTGAGCCCCTCTCTGCTAAACATGGATGCCTCTTCGTGAGTGCATCTGCGACTTGTTCAAACTCCCTGTCTGTGACATAGAGTTTGTATTGAACAATTTTTTGGATCAACCCCTCGAGTATGTCAGACTTGAGTTTAATATCAGGGATAAGTAGTGTTCCTTTTTCTCTAAAGACACCATTGGCCTGTTCAAGTTTATATTCTGCATCATAGGAGAAATGTGGAATGCTAAATGTATCAGGCCAAGATGATCGTGTGGTGGACTCTGGAGAGGAGAGGATGATAGTAGTGGAAGAACAGGATGAGGGAAGTTCAGAATGTCCTGGAGCAGAAGTATCGGAAGAACAGGATGAGGGAAGTTCAGCATGTCCTGGAGCAGAATTTGAAGTGTTCATTGTGCCAGACAGAGGTGTGAGGGAGTCAGTCAAGTGTATTATCTTGATTGTGTCTTTGTTTTTTATTTCATTAACTGAAGTTAAGTTCATAAACTGGTCCTCAAAAAGTGTGTCCATGAACTGCAGGCGAAAGGCACTTTGAAGTTTACACTGACTCCTTACCACATCCTCCAGTTCAGTCAATGTCTCAGGCAAGCCAGTTGGAAAAACAACTCTCTGGCAGCTGTCCTTGCCTAAAATTACTCTTAGTACAGATGTCGTCATTGTCCAATGTCTTTGTCTGTATAAAGAGAAAAACAAACAAATGGTGAACACATAAAATAATTGTGGGCAAACCAAAAAAAATCATGTTGATGGTGAAACAAGTTTGGCCACAATATTCTTTTCAACATTTTTTATATATAGGAACTAAAGGAAACAGAATCATAAAACAAGGGTCCACATGACAGAACATAAACCTGACAATAAGCTTGTTGGGCTTTTGTTTGTCTAACAGTTCCGATCCTTGAATCTGACTATTTCACCAGTATCAGCACTGCTTGTTCTATACAAGCAATTAGTTTTAGTTAGTACAGGTTACATCTGCGTTTGGCACGTGAGCAGCACGTATTTTTTTCAGCGTGCATGTTAATCAATGAGTGCATTCAGAGCGCGAGCAGGAGTCGCGTTTGCTGCTGTAGTGATGTAGTTGCAGTCGGTGTGAACCGGCCGTTAGGCTATTTTTTTTTTTGCACTCATACGGAAAAAAACGAGCCTATCGCGCCGACCCCAGGGGGTTAACTGAAACTAATTTGTTTAAAAAGTAGGCTATTGCCGGTAACAAGGCAGGTTTGCATAAACTCAAAATGTATCCTGATTCCTACCGCATTTATCTTATTTTTTAGTCTAACGAGCATCTGGTTTGGCAATGCAGAAATGGACTGTCGTGCTTAGTTTTTTCTTCTTCCAATTAATATGAATTAGAAACTATCTAAAAAAAAAAAAACGACAAGAACATGTTCAATTAACAGTTTGATGACAAATTGATGAAATTGCCTCACTTTCTGTCACTGTGAGAATGTGCTTTTTTCCCCGAACGATATTCTTTTGCTCCTTGATTTTCGAATGGCATTTTTGGCAGAAATTCATATCCCTATTTATCATCCATTGTCTCACAATATATAAATATATATATAGATTTATTTAGTTTTTAAATATATTTTTAGGTTTCGATTTCTTACCTTTACCACAGACAAATCTCTTCAGTGTTACCATCTGCACACGTCCAACCAAATAGTCAGCCAAGGGGTATTCATCAGTTAATTCACTGACTTCTACAAGACTAAGTGCTTGCGTAGGGGACTGACTTAGCTCGTAAGCTCTGTAATGTTCTCGATACCACCCACACAGCTCTTTTAAAATGAAGAACAACTTCTGATGCAAAACACAAATTTGTTCAATTTGACCAAATTCAGGTAATCCGCCTTCAGATCCATGAACTACAATCATTCCTGTCCTGTAGTTGATACCCTTGCTCCAAACGTTTTTTGTGATATGGATTTCAGAAAGATGAGGATATCTGTGCCTTACAACCTGAGCTATTTCGTCCTTCAAAATATGCACTGGGACTGCAGATGCGCTTGACACATCTAGCTCTGACTTATCAAGACTTGGCAATGTCAGCTGGTACCCAATCATTAGCTGATGTTTTGTAGCCAGGGAGAGTGGGACATTTTTAAAACAACTGGTATGTCTAATGACTCGTTTAAAGAAGCTGTGCTTTGCTTCAAACCTGATTGTCCAATATCCCACAAGAGGACCAAACAGCCTGATTATTTGCGGGTAATGCTCCAAGTAGTGGTGTTTGGGCAGCAATCTCTCTTCAGAAAATAACTCTTTATATCTTTGTCTGTGCTCCGATATTTTACATTCTAGGTATGCAATGGACTCGTCATTGTGAACTGGGGCAACAACGAGTTCTACAATATCTTTCAATTCCAAGAGAATCTGCCATGCAGGCTCATGTTCAGGAATCTGAGGACCAATTATAAATGGAAGCAAACGTAACAAGCTCCAGTTCTCATGAGCATTACCTCCTATTGTTTTTCTGCTTGAGAGATGTTGAGGCAAAACATGTGGCTTATTAGTCTTATCAGTCCACTTGTATGGGAAATCTAAAATTAATTTGTTGATTTCATTTAAAGTAATGTACTTCTTTGATATTATCAATGTGAGACACTTTGCAAGCTCAACAGGTACAATACCCTCAAAAATATCATGGGCAATGTCTGGAGGGTATCCAGTTAGAACATCAAAATGTGAAAGAGCTTTAGTTAGAGGGCAAGCTTTTTTCACTCCAAAACAACTAGTACTATTATCTTCAGCTGACCTCACGTGAGCAATGTGGAGATCTTTTGTTCTGAGGCTGAAAGCACCTGTTCTTACCTCTTTTGACTGAATGTCTAGTTTGCTTGCAGTACAAAATCGACAAATATAATGCCCTGAAAAACTTTCATTAAAGCCTGCTAAAGCATGAGCTCCTAAATTGTCTGCAGCAACAAGGATAACTGTACCCTTCAGTGATTTACCTAGCTGTGGTATAAAAATTCCATTTTCTTCCAAGGATTTGAGGTCTTTTAGGAGTGGTTCTAACACTGTGTTATAGCCATATGTTTTGACATCATCAGTTTTACATAGTAGGGCCAAGTATATGGAGGACAATGATGAATTGGACCCAGGAGGTAGGTTACTCAGCACCCAATAGACTGCACAAAGCTTGTGTTTTTTGCGGGATGTCCCCAGGGGGTTGCAGAGCTCAAAATCATCAATATATAAACCCACAAACAGTCTTAAGTCCTGTCCTGACAAGAAGCTATTTTGCTTAAAATGAAGACCATCTCTAAAAGACCGATATAGACCTTCCGCCTCAGTTTCTTGTGTTTTCAGATCCTGTGATATGTTGTCTAAAATATCTTTCCTATTTAACAGAACTTGTAGGGAATCAAGAATAGGAATGTACTGAAAAGTCTTTTTGTTTTTAGCATCTAGGATATACTCAACTGGATCAACTACATTAAAGTTAGCCTTATAATACTGCCTACGCTGATAAGCAGAACTAAGGGAGCCACCTTTTTGTATAGCTTTGTGAATAGGGTTAACTGTGCACAGTGTAGTAGCTATTTCACTCAGGACAGATTTCTCAACTTGAAGATTATGCTTCTGAAAAGCATCACAAAGAACATCCGTATTAAGAGGAATTGATAAAGTGCTATTTAGATTGTAAAGCTCTTGTAAAAATTCATCAATTTGTGAACTTGGTACATGGGACAAATGTTCAAGCTTTAACAACGCTGCTGCAAAATTGTGTTTGATTATATTTGGTAGGTCCTTTGTGGAACAGACATCAGAAGCAGAATCTATATCATGACATGCCTCTACCTCATCATCCTCTTCAACATCTGATTCCTGTGAAACTACTGTGGTAGTAGTTACTATCCCAGGTTTAAAATCTTTAAGTGAAAAAGAATTATGTTTTCTGTTTTTATGAGATTTAAACGTACCACAGATGTTTGTTTTAAAGTTACAATGTAAAAACATGCACGTTATCAATTCATTTTTTTTCAAATGTGCATTAATATGAGCCCAATAATCTTTCTCGGAGTACAGGTCTCCACAATTACATATATGGCAATTAAATATGCTATTTTTAGACTGTCTCTGCCTAGTTTGAGTCACATGGAATCTATTCAAATGAATCTTAAGAGCATTCCACGTTCTAAACGAGCATGGGCAGTTTAAATATACACATGGAAAACAACTATTACGTCCAAAATGTCTATGTTTCAGCCTATAATGCTGCAATAGTTTCAACCTACTTGTTACAACTACTGAACAGGCCTTGCAAGTCCACATGTACAGCAAATGTTACTGAAAAGAGAGAAATACAAACAATTAGTCATGAATAAAAACAATAATAAAATTATATAATCATAAGATATGACAAAAACATATTAAACTAGGTGAGTGTATTATTGACCGTTTGCAAAGACCCGCCCCCCTTAGTTACTGTCCGACAAGCTAACTTACGCCGTTCTCACGCCACACCATGTTCTCACGCAGTGAAAAATACATCGCGGCACGCTGACAGACAGGACAGACCAGGTTACTTTTCAGTTACGTTTGATATTAAACATATTAAACAAAGTCTCACCTTTCAAATTTGGTCACTTTTTAAAGAAATTTAAACAATAAATACCGTTTTGTGGCTCTTTAATGTGTCGTGACAGATCGCTGTATAGAGCATCAGTTAAGCTGCTCGTGAACCGATCATCTCTTCTTTCTAGTTAATTTATAGCCTCAAATAAACATGAACAAACATAATGAATGTTGTTTTAACCACGGAAAGGCGTCAGTACACTCCGTTTTACAAGTTCAAATCCTCCTATGTTAATCTACTAGCTGCTAACTCTCCTGACTGCTTTGTCAGACAAAATGGCGGATGGCGAAGTATGATTGGTCAGATCACCTGTCAATCAAGCTCCCTGCGAAAGGTCAATTCAGCAATTCTTGAATAAATCTGACAGTAATTTTATAAAATCTTCACATGTTAATAATAAAATACAAATTACTACATGTATACTTATGAAATACATTAAAGAAAAACAATTTAAGTTATATTGCTGTTTGCAATGTGCCCATGGAGTCACAGTGCGCATTGAAAAGTATGAAAAATACACATCCTAGTGTATATCTATCCAACAGTTTACAGATTATTTGTTTCTTTACAGTTTTAAATTCCAGTTATTCTGCTTATGATGCCAATTAAAGTATTAGTGCTAGTGTGATGGACTGAAAATCTGAACGAGGCCTAACAGACACCGGTAGCAGTGACGACATCGTTTAGAAACCGTGCTACACTTCAGCAAGACGAAGTAATTTTATGCAGATCCACAGCCCTTTATATACA